>NC_060149.1:294929327-295230890 GCF_021461385.2 Schistocerca piceifrons | reverse complement strand
CGAGCATCGCTACATAATACTGGTTTCCTTCTAACCGTAGGCCTACTGGTAGGGGTTGTTGGCGACTCCCGAGATGAGCCAGCAACTGCCTCTTCACTCATTTTGATAATGTTTAGCACAACTGCACAATAAAAACACGCAGAACAGTACAGTGCAAAACAATAACGAAGCAGACGACAATGGCTACCTTGTACAACACAGTCAGCTACGTAATGTTGGCAGCAGTCTAAACTGCATGCCTACCAAAGCCTCCTGACGTTTACCGACTTCTGCCGATTCAGGACTAGGGAGAGGTCTGCCATCTAAAAGTTTACACACTGTACCTCTGTAGCCAAGATACCAAACACTTGTCTGTATAATGGCACTTGAGTCGGAGGGAGCCAGTTTGAATCTTGGTGGTGAAAGAAATTTTTATCATCGGTAATTGTCTGCTGATGGTGATCAATCCATCTGATGGGAACATATGCTTGGTGCTATTTGAGAGGAGTGGACTATGCACAAGCACTGGGTTTTACCCTCTCCCATTTCTCATCATCATGCACCACAAACAGGACACCATACTATAGGCACATTTATTACAATCACTTGCACTCAACAGATACATTGAAAATCTAACTCCCACACACCTATAGAAAATGGGCTATTGTATATGGAGGAGGAAAACTGTCACCAATTAAGCAGCTGAATCTACACCTTGGGGTGTCCCAGAATATGCCATAAAATTCTTTTTTTCTTTTTACTGGTCAGTGATTTGTTAAATACTGGGTACCAGTAAACAATGCACTTGGACATGTCTTGGCATTTGTTTTATTTATGACTGCATGGAGACTCATCTATTAGCATATATATAACACTTGATAATGAGCATGGGGTGAAAATGGGCCAAAAGTGGTGAATGAAACATTTATAATAGCAGACAACCTCCATGGCACAATGATGTATTTAACTCATGACTGATGGCAGTGGACTGAAGTGTGAGGAAAACAATAACAACACTATTGACAGCACTGGATAATCAAAAATTTTTCTCAAAGCTACATGAAGACTTAATGAGGAATGATACACAAGAAATGAATCTCCGTAAAATGTAATATATCCTCTATTACTGAATGAAGTTATTTAGTTTAGTATTTTTCTATCTCATGCCAAGAGAGAAAATACTTAACATCTAAAAAGCTAAGAACAAATAAAGAAAATCTGTTAAATAAGCAGAAAAGTAAATGAAAGCGAAGAAAAACTGAAGTTGCTGGAGGTTAGAAAAGCAGTTTGCTCTTGCTGTTTCCAAATGGTGCACTGTAACTTATAAAACTCATTTAGACATGTATGTATCAGGATAGGGAACTGGGACAATGGCCTACAGTTTTACATTATACAGTTAAAAGTAATATTTTAGAAAATAAATTTAGAACATTTTTAGGCCATAAGAATTAAATGTAAAGTACATACAAAGGAGAAGTGCTATGCGAACCTTGAGTAATTCTTTGTCCACCAATTGTAGTTTAGGCCAATCTGTTATTAGATCTTGAAGAGATGGCCGTCTTCTTATGTCAAATACATCCTGAGGGCATTTGGTGCAAATACAAATGTCGTTTAATTCATTGCTCTTTAAAATAAGTGATTTAATTTACTCACCACCCAAGCAGAGTGTGAATTTACAAATGCAATGCTATTTTTTTTCACTTCACTTGAAATTTGGGGTCTGTTGTTGAAAGTATTGAGGAGGTTTATATGAATATGATCTACTGCAGATAAAAAGATCCAAGAATTAAAAAATACTTTTAACTCAATGCACAACAGTGCATGATAACTGAGTGCAAGAATTTGAAGTGGTTTTAATAAACAGTCAAATGTCATATATCATGTGAATATTTTACTACAACACACACAACTCTATTGTATGAATATCAAACAATAAATAAAGTGAACCTGTATCAGATCATATTGGAGGTCCACAGAAGCCTTTCATCACATCTAAGAATTATATTATGATGAAAAGTGTTTTAGCAACCAATCACAATTTATATGGGATCAACACTTAAACATTGCTAGTGTTGATAAACTGAGTACTTCTTGTAAAACACATTTATAAGCAAAAGTAATTCACACTCTGTAGGTTTAATTTATTGTTTTCTGCTTGTTTCCTTTTAAATATGTGTTTTATAGTGCAGTCTTCTCATAATGAAACACTACGAATGGATACCTACACACCACATTGTGTTTAATAGAAATCAAAAGCTAAAAGCTGAGGAAAATGAGAAAAGTACATAAAATATAAAATGTCTGTCAGCTTCAATATTTGTGTTACTACCATATACAGCATTACGTAATTTTTATGCCAGAAATGCCATTTTCATCATTATGTGAGCCGATTACATCCACATTGAGTTTTGTAATTTTAATGTTTAGTTGGGTGAAAATTATCATTCTGAGTTTGCACCCAAAATTCTGTTGATATTCTGATATCATCAAATATTATAGAGATACTATCAGTCTCTTTATTTTGCTCTATTGCACTATTAGTTTGTGGTTCTCATTATGAACAGACTGCAAGCATGCAAATTTATATAGACATTAAAGAAAGCTGTTATTAAAAACTGGTTTTTATTTGGCATAACATGCTGAATATAAATCTTTCTGCCACTCAAATTATTGATTGAATTTAAATGTCTTTCAACAATTTTACAATTAATTAATCATTTTGTTACAATTTTATATTAGGTTCAATTATAAATCTTAGTAATGGACTGGGTAGGAAAATAAGGATATATTATGATGGATCAATGCATTTTAATCTCATTTCATTATTTCCCAGAGCAATCATGATATGAAGCATAGTAATAAAGATGAGCCTCCAGCAATATACGTATATTTAAAATAATGGTTAGAAAACAGTCAACAAATTTTTGTTTACATTAGAGATGATGGCAACTGAAGAGTATCATTTTCAGAATGTTAACAGTGAAGACAATGAAAAATTACTTAGCAAAATAGAGAAAGCCATACAGTGTGAAGAAGCATCGCCCATAGAAAAAGGAAGAGCTGGAATGAAGAACAAAAATATAAGAGAAATATTTGGCTGATTTAACGTCAGACCTCTGCCCTTCTTACAGCAACGGAATGGAGTGTAGGCCAGTCGGGAATTAGCTCAGCTAGTGACAGCCGCCTGCCAGCTCGTACCAACTGAGTTAAGTCCTCATCCTAGACAATATAATAATAAAATTTTCAGCTGCTCACACAGAGAAGAAGAAAAAAGCGACAGAGAGACTGAAGGGGCACAGTACTAGAAATAATGTAATACTAATTGAATTCTTATCAGTTTGAAAAAGAACATTGGCTTGAAGACAATACCACAGTGAAACTGAATAACACTCTTGTACAACTTAATTAGAGGCACAATAAATGTAAATTCACAGCTTGTTTTGGGCCAAACAGTCTCATCGCTGAAAACTGAAACTAAAAAAATTTATTAATCTCACTAAATGAATTTCAAACATTTGTTGCAACAGTAACAATTAAACATAGAAACAAAATCACATTATTTTATTGTTCGCACTACATTGAGTAATTATCTGCAGATTACCTGGAGGCACATTTGAATTCACTCCACACACACACACACACACACACACACACACACACACACACACACACACACATTTACAAACTTTTGTATACGGATTCTCATTCTATATCCATAATAATATCAACAACGTTAATATGAGGGGAAACCCTGACTTATAAGTCTTCTAACATTAATTTTAAAACTGTCTTAAGTTTTAACAGAATACAAAGCAAAAAATATATTGTCAATCAGCATTACACTAATCAGTGTCATAGTGTCAGTGACATAACTTTCATTGTAATACAGATGAATACATTGGGCACTGTGTCTGTAGATGTGAGTGTTTGACCATAAAACTTTTTCTCACATTATATTGCTAAAACCTACTCAGTGCACACAAATTTTAAAACATTCAAATCATCTGCAGACATCTTGATAAAAATGAACTTTAAGAGATGTCCTTTATAAGTGGAAGTAAATATAATTTAATTATGCCTGCAGACTCTGATTAGTAACACATTACTTCTGTTCACAGAGACTAATAGAAAATCTCATTGATATTATTATTCTAAAAATAGAAATTGCACTCAAATATGAATGGCTAACAATGGAAAGTACATGTTTCTTGAAATTGTTACTGAAGCATACAGTCTGAATAGAGAAACAACACAATAGTACAATACGTATTTGATAATCAGCACTAGTATCTCATCCTTAGTTCCTTTTCCTTGAACAGAGTGAGTCACAATGACATGTCTAAAAATAATATTTAGAGGCTGGCATGTGCTCCATAAAAATATGTAATTCAGTGAAGCAGTTATGATGACCAACTTACACAATCAGTTTCATGAAAAACTTAGTTCAAGAATATCCACACATCTGTCAAGAATGATATCCCTGAAGAGTAAAAGCTTCCCAGATTAGCAACTATACACGAGTAATACCAAACCTACACTTCAGAAACTGAAATTTTTAAGATATTCTGCTAAATGCATACAAAGGTGCAGCACTTTATATGATATGATATTCATGATAGTATGACAATTTAGGAGTGCATAATTTTGATGATGGGCTCCAACATATGCATAATTGTGATTGCTGTCACTGAGTGAGTATAACTATCACCAGTATCAGTTGTTGAGCAAGTGCTGGAGACTCATCCTTACTTGCTATTTACAATTTTTCTTTCTTTATTTCTTTCTTGCTACAAATCAAATGGACAAGGAAATCTGAGAAATAAAACTGCATTGAATAATAGATAAAGTGAGGGGAAGGTGACAAGAAAAGGTACTGTTCAATTAACTCTTTTAAGCCATTATCAGCTACCTTCAACCAGCTCCAATATGAAACGCCTTTCTTAGCAGCTGGTACTCTGGCCACTTCTTGGCCATCCACTTTGATTACAATGCACCCAGATTCCTCATCTTCAAACCAACCTGTCTCCCCTGTCTGCCCTTCATCAGTCTGGAATCAACCACTCACATCAACTGACAAGTAATATATTTGTACTGTGAATGTAGAATCCAAAGAAGAATCTGAAATTTTACCAAGATTACTTACTATTGAGAAGAAGAGGCAAATAAAATTATATCATGATCATCAGTATGTGTGCTTGCACATATATGTATACATACATGTGCATGTGCGCGCACACACCAACACACACACGCGCGTGCACACACACACACACACACACACACACACACACACACACACACACACACACAGTCTTGTGGCTGAGTTAAATATTTTTGTAGACAATGTTTACTGTAAAAATAAAATCATCTGTGTAATTCAGTATCTTCTTGTATCAAACCCTGCTAATAGTCATATTTTGAAGCCAATTTTATTAGTTAGACAACTTTGGAAACAGTGATACACAGAAGTATTTTAAAAAAAACGTAAGTTTTCAGATGGATTGTATCATTTCTAGTAAGTTCTGTAGTTTCAAATCAAAGACTCTAAAGCAGTTAACTTCATCAACATGATACAGACATTAAGGAATAGATATATATTTTATATGTTCAGGGAGTATGCATAAAATACAGTTTTGAAACAGGAGCATTACCTTTTCGACTTTCTTTAGTTTAGGTACTTCCTTTTCTACTTCCTTTAGATCTCCCCAGTCAGGTTCTTCTTTGTCTTTCCCCCACTTTGCATATTTACGCTTCTTTAACATAGCGCGGAAGTCCATTCCACTGGCATCTGTAATGAATACCAGACAGGATATTTTACAGTGTTAAAAATGACGCTACTAAGATTAACTGGCACACTGTCATCAATGTGCTGCTGCAATTAACTCCATAATGAAAAGGAAGGTTCACCACATTGGATATTGACTTTTTGTACCTTCTACGTGATGTACAACCCAGTATTGAAGATGGTGTAATGTAAGACCAAAATTGATTGCAAATAAAATAAGAGCTCTAAATAGAGTTGAAAGTGTCATCCCTGTCACATAAACATTAATTAGTGTGGTATGACTTTAGTTATTCTGACTGTCACTAAAGGAAATAATTTCTCCTGAGAGTAGATAGCACCCACAAAATGCAATATGTAAGAGCTATACAGTATCCATTTATGGCTTATGTAACTGTTTAAGATGAGTGAAAACATTTTCCGATCAGGAGTTCCTATGTATGTGAAGCTGGCTGATATCATATGGTGCTTAATCTGATGACAGAATGTTTCCAACAATTTGTGCTTCAAATCTCCATTTCCACAACACAAAAGCTCCTTTGTGGACACATGCATTTTCTTGGTGAATGGTGGATTTTTTATGTTATAATGTAGGAGATTTTTAAAGCACTATTTGGTCCAATTGGTCATATGGACTAGCATGTTTCCCAATTACTTTTATATCCTTTGCAAGGTAATCAGTGAGAAGAATCCATTTTGCATTCAAGAAAACACTGGATGTAAATTTTCCAGCAGATGAAATCAACATTGCCTTTTTTGGTGCACAGCCACTCTCCCATTGAGTGCTTTCATTGCTGTTTCATTTCTGGCAAGAAGTGATGGACTTATATTTTATCCAGAACAGCAAATGGGTTGATAAAATGGGTTGGAGTCTTTTAAAATAATCTGTAGAATGCTCAGAAACTCATTTCTGTATTTACTTTTGATCAGTTACCAACACCTATGCTATGCTTCTTGCACAAACCTTTCTCATTGTTAATCCTCCACATATAAAATTCCATATTGTTTCTTCTGATATGTCAATGGCATCAAGTATTTCACATATCTTCACCTGATGATTGTCTAAAACCACAATGTGTGCTATTCAGTGTTTCTATCTCATTTTTATGCCCTTTGTACATATCATCCTCAAGAGAAGTACCACCCCATCTGAATTCAGCTGTTCAATTCCTACCTCCAAAAACAGAGGAACTGACTCCTTATAAATGTTCACTTACATTTGATGATTTTTCATTTGCAACATTACATAAATAAATAAATCGAAACAAAGAATTTTCTCTTGGAGGGGTCATTGAACGAAACACACATCCCTTCTCTAGAAAGACAGATAAACAAAAATATTCTGTAGATTAAGTTGATGCTTGACTTTCATTATTGCACATTACATATAAACATAACAGAAACAAAGTTTCAGCATTATCTCTGTACCAGTTCAAGAAACACCCTTAAATGGGAAATTCTGTTACAGTGTTAAAGAGTTCATCCAAGTCAAGGGAGATAAGCTATAATACAGTGAAGAAATGTAACATGCTAAGAAACAGGACTACTGGCATTGAAAAAGTTGGATTCTCAAAAATATGCTTTTAAAATATTGGTTGAGACATTAGTTAATTCAAAGTCTAAAAGACTGAAAATCAGTATCTTTCTGAGAGGAACCAAAATATATATACCAGAAATCATTAATTTTCTTTAGTCAAGTATGAAAACTCCTACAGCTCAGATCAGTGTTATTAAATCCAAAATTAGCTATGATATACATATATCCAATGACCGCCTTTGCTTCCAGAGTTGCAAAATGTGTTCTTCCAAACAAAGAATACAGCTCGTGAATTAAAATGTCAGGAAGTACAAAAACAAAAATACAACAAGTATATAAGAAGGAAGGATTATGAGTCTCCAAGTTCATGTCACTGATAGCCAGAAAGTGCAGTCATTTATATATGCAATGAGAATGTGGAACACTAGGTCAGCAAAAAATTATTTCTACAGAGAAGTGGAAAGGAAAATATAAATGACACAAAGCACACAATAAAGAGAGAACTCGATATGAGAAGTAGTCAATGATTAATAAGTTTATAATGACAGGAAAATAAGTTGAACACACATGGATAACATATGAGAAACCTTAGGGGCGAAAAGCACACTATTTATGATTATTCCATCTGCGCATTTTAATAGAACTATCACAATTTGTGTGCTTTTCATATTATCATGGACAGACAGCAGAATTACTAGCAAGTAGTTTTCTTATAAACTGTAGCCTCTACCTTCACATCAGGTATTTTCTTTGTTTCTACTCCAGCTTTAGAATGCACTGATGTAGTCTATATTTTGATAATATCAGTGTCTATCAAAGGCTGTATTCTACCAACTGTGTTTTCTACTAAATATTTAGAGCTACAATTGACTCCTTCAGTTGCTACTTTAAGTAAACTTACCTATTCTCCAGAAGTGTTCTAATTTCTTTTCCATTGTTTTAGTTTGCACCTTCCATGGACGGATTATAAGTTACAACTGAAAATTGTTATCTCATGTTACATTTATTAAAAGTCTTAAAACAGGTCTTACCTGACACATACAACTGCATTTCTGCTGAATCTTCTCCATGTTCATTACTAACAACAACTTTGTACTTTCCTTCATCATTAGGTTTCACCTTCCTTATACAGAGAGTTATCGAATTAGTCTCTCCATCAGTTACAAATTTAAACCGACCTCCTTCTATGTACAAGAGTTCTGTCATTCCCTAAAAAAATATTAAAAATATCTCAGAACATTCGCAGTATAGACTAAAGATGGCATACTTCATTCATCAACATTAAATATGAATGGCAACTAATAGTAACTCATTACTGTAAGTACCTTGTAGAATTTGAAGGTGGGTGCTGGATTTCCTTCAACACCAATAGTGATATAACCCGTTTGATCTGAAAGAACCAAATGGAAACATTACTCCATGTTTACAGCAATGTCTTATTTAGCCAGTCGAAATAATTACATATATGTAGAAAGTGCACAGTTACTGAGATAAGAAAAATGTGAATATAATGAATAAATAAAACATATAAAAAGTTTATAATATGTCTTGAGTTTACTAATACAGAGTTTCTACAAGTCGCACTGAACATGTACTCCATCTCTCAGAATTTTTGACAAGTGGAGAATTGATCTTGTTAATTAGGAGTGGTGTTTTTTGGCAAACCATTAAGAAGCATTCATGCTCCATTCTCCTTTTCACTCCCAGTCATTTTACGCTCCCTTTCTTTCAGTCAGGATTTGAACTTAGAAAGTGATCCGGAATGTTTGAGCACAAATTTTTTGTGAGGCCGTGATTATTACTTGCACAGCAATTGGAATAAATATATCTTTCTTCAGCAAAGAAGCTAGAACAATTTGTAGGGGTGAAAGTGCAAAGGACTTGGAATTATTTAACATTACACTTTCAAAAATTTCCTCATTTAAGTGTGAATCTGCCATTTCTTAGAATGTAAGAAAGATCATTTTTTGAATTAAAGAATCCTCTGGCAGGCAAATGAATGAGCCTAAATGAGGAGAATTTGGATGATTATTTATTTATCATATGGCTTTTAGTGCCAGATGTCTCCAAAAAGATGCTTGGATCACCTTCGATACGACTCATTTATTTAAGCAAATGGGCTGTATCTTTAAGCGAATTGGAATCTGTTAGGAAAGAAAGGTATTTGGAAGGAATTGGTTGTGGCCTGTAGTAAGGGACCAACCCTGGCATTTACCTAAACCACTTCGCCTCTGGAATACAAAGATTGCTTGCTCAGTGGCTCAACATGCAGAGCCACCCCAAGTCAACAGTTATTTGGAAAAACTGGTGTTACACATTGTTTAAAAAATAAATGAAATGCACCACAACAAAAGACTGAATTCTGACATTGCATGTTTTTTCTTTAATTGTGCATGTTTAGTCATCTGATAGTGCATGAATGTATATATACTGCAACGCTTAAATGTGCATGGAATTGCTGGCTTCAGTTATTATAGTATTACAACAGTGTAAACAGATATTTGAAAAAAGTGGGAGGGATGGAGGGATGCAGAGTGCAGTCGGCTCAGACAAATTCAAGAAGCCCACTGAAAAAATCTTTTAGAAACTAACTATAGAATGTACCGTCACTACATACTCCTCTCACTCTCCACAAACTCCTTCTCATTGTTTTGTATCAAATCTGTTTTTCATAATTGAGTACCACCTAGATGAGCAGATTGGGTGATATTTTGTCATTTAGGCTGCTAATGATAGAATATTGAGCAAATATTTTAAAGAAATGCAACCACTACCATTTGGGTGACACAGATAAATCCACGAGTATTATTATGCACTGATTTTAACTTGATGTTATTTGTATGATATTTACTGCTTCACTGCCTTGTGAAATACTGAAATACTGCACAACCAAAATTCTGCCAGCCTCCAAATAACAACTCCAGTGCTGCTATAGATAGAAAGGTAATAAGCTCTTATTGTAGTGTGTACACATTTTTAACTTACCATAAAGCTACCATACAAATAAAATTCAGTTTTCCTCTTCTTTCATCTTACAAACCTATCCATAATTAGGAACTCTCACAACAGCACACAACATGAAAACAATAAACGACAGCACTTACATTAAATTCAACAACTGAGCTCAAGCAAGGCCGACAACTGTATTGGCTAAAATAGGGATGGGCAATAGCCCACAGTGCTACAGATATACAGCCAGTTTAAATCTACCATTGGCCTTGCTGACTATCATTAGCGCATATTTCGTTTTCGTTGTATGATTGAAAATAAATATAGCTTTCATTTTCACTAGATGGGAACTAGGTTGTGTGTAATTTCATTTAGGTGTTAGGGGTCTGGACCCTCTGCCCCCCCCCCCCCCCCCCCCCCCGCCTTTGGCTATGTCCTTGCCTGAATTACTGCACATTTCCAAGAACTGATAAAAATATACAATAAAGGAAATAATACAAAATTAGACTACATATAATTACGCAAGTGAAACACTACTGCCCATTTTTGTTCTTACACACATTACCGTAAACACATTTTTACTTAATTGGCCTTGTAGAAAATAAATGATGAATAGTGTTGAAACTAACACTCTGTTATGCAACAATAGTTACATACTTTCTAGGCTCTATTGTTAGCTTCTAACAATGGTGACATGCCAAGCTTACAGCATTTGATATGACTATAGTGTGTACTTATTTCTTTGACTGACTACTCAGTTACACGTACAAGACAGAAGGAACAGCATACAAAAAAAAGCAATTGTACATGGTAAACCAATTCAGATACCTTCAACAGCAGAGTAGCTCTCCTGCACGTCAACAATAACAGGAGGTCCTGGACTTCCTGTAGCTCGCAGAGGTGTTGATGGCTTATCAATCATTTCACCTAGTTCCGCCACACTTGGACGTCTCATATCACCACTTGGTCTTCTACGCTATAGCAGCAGAGCCACAATGCTTAGAACATTCTTATCAATTATGACTCATAATATTTGAATAAAAATTCAATAAATATATTTCTGTAATTCTTTTGTGGGACATTAAATGAAATATGATCAAAAGAAATTAAATGATTCAAAATTTGTCTGAAGATAAAAATGCAAATTGAGATAGTATTTTAAAAATAAATTATTTATTGAAGTTAGAAATTTCTGACCATCAGATACTGCTGTATATTAAGATAAAATTCATGTTACAAAATGATTATCAATTAATGGTACAAAAAGTTTATGGCAGAAGATGTGAGACACAGAAACACATTCAAAACACCAGGAAATTTCTTTGTATAAGTTAGATAAACAAAAAAATTAGTCACAATAAAACTGGTGAAAATTAACAACAAATAAAAAAATTGAAAGATTAAAGGAAATTAAATCAGTTTTTAAGTATAAAACAATGTCAAATAAAATGAGAATTTTGTGACTAAAAAAAGAATGAGTAGAAACATATTATTAAACTGAGTTAATTAATAGTTTGGAAAGCAACACATTTTTAATCCTTGCTCTATTCTACAAACATATAAAGAACATGATCTTCCTACACAAGTTAGAGAGAAGAAACACCTTCAGAATCGACAGTCTAAGATACTATGAAAGATATAATTTAAGAACAAAGTATGGCTCTTGCACCTTTAATTTTTTTGTACTTTGCTATACTGATACCAAATAATATCTACATAATTAACCAAATTGTTATCCTATATCAGACTTTAAATTATGAGTTTTCTACTACTGTTCCTACAAAAGTCAAACACATTGTTAATAATAATAATGCAAAATATTGTCTTTGAATACAGGTAGTGAAGCCAAGCAATGGTCTAAGTTGTTATCAGAGGCTACAATGTTTCACATAATTAAATGTAAAAAAATATGTCATCAGAGCATTATCAACCACACAACTGTGTACTAGAATTCACCAGAATGTAATTATATGTGAACTGTTTAATGACAGAAATATGTTTTCAGGAAATTGTGGGATCAGTAAATCAGGAAGTGTAGACTGTAAACAACACACTGTGCAAATACAGTATATCAAGGATCTCTTAACTATATATATATATATATATATATATATATATATATATCCAGTATACAACGACATCTTTCTTTTTAGATATATATATATATATATATATACTATAGTTTCACACAGGACATGTTTGATTGGGGGTAAAAACATTCAGTTTAAACACAGTCACATCAGATTATAAAGGAAAGGGGAACTCTAGGCAAATTAACAACAATAGAAGGCCTTCAGTGTCTCCTTGTATCTACACAATTGTCTCTTCGATCCAATTACAGAGGCACCTTTTTATTACATAAGAATGGAATACCAATGCTATTTTGTGTGTGCCTTTGTCATGTCAGATATCACTATGTTTTCTGAGAAATGAGACTCAAATTCTTTGTCACACATTGTATTTGACATAAATATTTTATAATTCTTTCTTATGCGATGATCAATCTGGTTCACTTAATCTTTGTGAAGGATAACCCATTGACCAGGTTATCGCTAATAACTTGTGCACATAATGTTGTATGGATACCTACATATTCCACATCTGACACGTATACAAGTATACACTGATAAAGGACTTACAGCCTTATATTTCTTTATTATAGTGTAAAGAATTGGTCATGCTATTCATTAAGATTTTATTACATAAATTGTTGGAAACAACAAACGAAAATTGTGATGTAGCATCAACTGACATGGCCAGTGAGGAAATAACTCCACAAACAACCCCTTTCTTCATGGACTGGTCTACTAGGGACATATCTAACCAGTACTTGGTCAATTATTCCCCTTAAATTGAGCCCACCCTAGATAATGTTTTTTGTTCATACGATCTTGCATGCAGCTTCAATTTCTGTTTCAGTGTGGAAATAAAAAAGGAATGATGAATTTACTTCATGAGAGAAATTACCTTCTACAGATAGCCTACGAGAGAAGTGCCTTTTTTTGGAAGTAATTTTGGTGCTTACTTTAAATTAAATTGATTTGATGATTTGTAAATAATAGATTTCAGCTACCAGTTGTCCTTTTTAAATTTTATTGGCAGATCTAGATTTCAGCAACAAACTAGGCATTCTCAATGCACTACCATTTTTGATCAATGCATGAAATGCCTGTTGGTCAGGCTTCATCCATAGTTCATTGAATGAACTGTGGATGAACCCTGACCAACAGGCATTACATGCATTGATCAAAAATGATAGTGCATTGAGAATGGCTAGTTTTTGGCTGAAATCTAGATCTAGCAATAAAATTTAAAAAGGATGACTGGTAGCTGAAATCTATTATTTACAAGTAAATATAACAGTCGCTACATGCAACAGCCATCTGAATGGAAGGTAATCTGATGATTTGATGATATTAAATGGCATAGCTGTGAAATTTTGATGAATGCCCTAGATATCTAATAGCACTTCAACTGAGCTTGATAGCTACATCCCAAATAGAAGTGTACCACAAAAGTTTGATAGGCCCAAGATTTTATAAAGTAAGTTGTAAATATATAGAAAATTTCTGACAGAATGTAACTATCTAAAGAGTAAAGAAGACCGCTCACTGAATAGCAGAGGTGTTGAGTCGTCAAGAGGTATACATAAAACGGAATGAAAACTCTGCTAGCTTTGAGAAAAATACTTAGACAAGCTAGAGAAAGAATAACACACACACACACACACACACACACACACACAAACACACACACACACACACACACACACACACACACCTGTACACTTACGTTGTGACAGCTAGAGAAACATACCGATTTGTCAGTTATAAATTACATATAATATACACTTTGGCAAAATCAAATAAATGTAACAGCTCATAATGTATACCACTATAGTGTACACATAAATAGATCTATTGTTCACAATATAAACTGAAGTTTTGGGAAATGAATGTCGCTTTTTTAAGTCAAAGAGAGAGAGAGAGAGAGAGAGAGAGAGAGAGAGAGAGAGAGAGAGAGAGAGAGAGAGAGATATTTAATGTTTTGTGGTAGAAGTTTCTTTGCATGTGTAAAAGATCTTATAAATTTACACATTAATTATGGCTTTGAAATGAAGTGTAAAGTTTAATAAGTAATAATATGTAATGTACTTGTCAAATTAAAACACAGGTCAGACACATTTATGAGTATTTATCTAAATAGTATACTATCTAGTATATTTTGAAATATCTTCTGTAGTTGTTGAACACAGAGAATGAATGAATGCACAAATATCTGCTCCAGTCCCCCTTCTACCATCCCACTATGAAGATGCAAGAACCATACTTTATTGGACACTTATGGTATCTTTCTTTCTCTAGACAATCAATCAACAAAAATAACACATTGAGCCTTTATGACCCACAGTCATCTAACCTGTTTCTCTTCCAGTACCCCAGGACGAGAACCTTTCCTCTGTTATGTTCAAAAATGGAAACAAAAGAAAAGGAATGAAAAGAAGAAGTAAATAAAATAATTGTAAATTAAAAATAAGAAACATTTCAAAAGAAACAAAAGTAAATAAAACACATATAGGAAGCAAGCTGTTAAAAATAAATCACTCACTGAAATCATAAAATAATAATCAATGAAATTTTAAAACCAAGGGCTGGAGGTAAAAAAAAAACTTAAAAACATAAAATGAATAATAAAAATAAACAAATAAATAAAAGACAAAATAAACAAATATTATGAACACACCACTCAGTCCATGGTAGAAATGTCACAAGGAATCCACAATGCAGGTGGGATCAGAGATTTCTCTAGCACAAAGCAAACCGATCACAGCAAAAATCTTACACTCTCTTTGGCATTTCCTGCAACTGTTACAGTAACTGTTCACCTTTAATATGTCATCCATGAAATGTGCTGTAATGATGCATCATATTCCAAACTGCTCCAGTCATTTCACCAGATATTGGGATGCACGTAACACTTGGGAAAGGGAGGGCTTTCTTTCAGGCATCAGTGTTTGAGAGCAATAACTCAAGAAATGAACTACATCACTCAATAATGTCTGCAAGATATTCTGACATAATAAGTAATCATGAACATTTATAAACATGAAAGCTTCAAGATATTTACAGGAAACAGAAAATAAAGTCCTGGTTCAACTGATTATAAAAAATTTAAATACTTGAGTCCTCAAAATTAATGTATCCCAAATAACCTTCATGGAAAGACTGTTAACATATGATACATTTACGATATGAGGGAACAACAACTTGTTGTAAGTAGAAAGGGCTAAGATTCTACTTATGAAAATATACAATGAAAAAATTTTTCCTTAGTAAATGAAAATAGATCCAAAAAGTAAATAGACATTGATAACTGGAGTATAAAAATGATCTGGATATTTAATTCTACAACCAGTTAGCATTTTGAGACATGATGTAATGAAGGCAGAAGGCAGGTACTCAGAATATGTAATGTGCACGTTATTAATCACAGCTTCAGTAGTGTGGCACATATCTTCTTATGATGTATTCTGCAATTATTTTATATTTTAAAATGCAGAGTGACAACTGAGAGCCATAATTATCAACCTTAAAAATATAATGTGTTTCATGTTTCATTTAGGGTAATGTAACATTGTGAGGAAAAGAAAAAAAAGAATAACACATGAGATAGTCACAACAATTTTGTTGTAGATAGCGAATTCTTCATTACATAACACTTCATGGATATCTATTAGATACTTATTTTTTGCTTGTTTCACTTCTTTTATTGCACTCAGAATATTGAGCTCACCAACTGATAATATGTTACAAAAAGTCATAATCGATAATGCAGGAAGATATCAAACCAAAGAAGAGGTCAGCTTTGTGCCAGCTCTACAGGAGTCTCACCTTTGAATCTAAAACCTCACCAGGCCGCAATTTTCCAACCTGTAGAAAAACAATGTAATTGAGAGCAGTGTACGAACAATACAAGAAAGCGAGGGATGGATGCTCCCAGTGTGATTTGTAAGCCTCACACAGCAGTTCAGGGAAGGGATTTGCAGACAAATAAAAGTAAATAATAGATAATGCAGTCAGTATAAAGAAATTGAAGCAGCAAACCCTGTAGAAACAAAAAGATACTGAAACAAAAGCAAATGCAAATAAAGAAAACTGGTGTTTTCAGCTATGAAATTAAACCTGTAGCCATTTGCAAATAAATTTCTGAAAAACATACTGTAGAAGAAATAAAATCTGCAACAATTGCTGGGATGCATTTACATAAAAAAGAAACATGAATTAAAATAAAGTGAAGAAACAAAGCAATGAAGCAAAAATATTGGGCTACAATGATAACATAAAACATGGTGAACAAACACTGTAGAACAGAGGTAGGTGACCAGTGGTTACTATAGTTGTCTCTCACCTTTTTCTCCTCAAGGACTTCACCAGGGCGTAATTTTCTATTTTCCTAAAAGTAAAACTTTACTTCAGTAAAATGTCATCTCCCAGCAGAATAAGTATACAACCTATCAGTAATAATCACAGAAATGTGTAGATTCATGATTCTCCACTGTGTATCTAGGTGTCCTCAAGAAATTTTATTGACATTGATAATCAGTGATCTATTTCACTGCCCACATGAAGCGTTGGTATCATTCATATCACTGATCTGGGAATCACTTTAAACCATTTTAATCAAGACTGACTCTGGTATTAAATGTCCACAGAGAGCAACAATAAAGTTGCTTCTATTGAGAAATGAAGTCAATGGGCATAGCCTCTTTGTATTTGAAGACCAGACAGAGGTTTATGAGAAAACCTTACTTTTTGGTTATCTTGACAAAACAAAGCACGTTGGTGGAATGTGTCTCTACAAAAAGGATAGAAATTAAACAGTGAATAATAAATAAAGAATAGTTCACTGTTTTGCACATTACAGTTAGAACTAATATATTATTTCATATACTGGAAAGAGAATTCTGAGAATGGAAAATTTAAATTTTACACAACATCTGATTTGATTTATTTTCAAGCTTAAACCTTATATTTTATTTCATTTCATTACTCTTCTTCTTCAAACTCTCACAGTGATTGAAAAGTATCAGTTAAGCATGATCTGCTGATTCTTGGATTAATTACTATCAATGATTTTGGTGTTATAAATAGACATCTGAAAAAGTAAGGAAGGCTTCTCATTACTCGACAACCCACATTCACAGTTCAGTTCCCAGAAGTGTACCTGCTGCAATCTACTGAATCTATACTGTATGCATAAGATTTCTGCTATTTATATGAGTCTTCTGAATGTTTCACTCTATCTACAGACATAACTGAAACATATATGACAACAGCAGAGTTATTTAAAATATGTCAACTTTGGTAAAATTTCAGTCCTCTACAGCAACACTCAAAATACCTAGAACAAAACAACTGTAATTATGACAACAGCAAAAATATATATGTAATCCTTTAAGAACTTTTCCATGGAAATGATCTACTCCAATGAGATTTACCTGAAAAAGTAGAAAAACAAATAAAGATATAGCAACTGAAATGACAAACAGACTGCTGTGCCTTATGCCTTAATTCAAAGAACCTGCAACAATCAGAATAACAAATTCTGCATTGTTTCTCTGGTGAGTTATGCCATGTAGGAGATAACATAAACATACGATAAAGTAGAATATTGGACTGAAAACTTTAATATGATCAAGAACACTGAAAGAGTGACATATTGCATATTTCAGAGATAATGAGCTTCTGCTGTCACCATCAAGCAATCTGTATAAAATAATAAACATGGCAGCATTATATGAAGGAGTCAGCATTATTAAACACATCATTATCTAAATGAAAAGTTTACTAAGCATTCTTGTATTTTTCAGTTGGCTTTGGCTGTGGTCACATTATCAGTACTGTCACATGTATGTAGTAATTTGAAAAATATAGGAGTGACAGGTCAAAAATGTAGCAGAGGAGGATGGATCAACCCTTTAGAACACTGAATGAAACAAATGAATCAGTCCATCCTGAACGGGTCTCAGTCCAGTTGAGTGACTTTTAGGTAACACAAAAAAGTTTAATACTCTTTAAACATCTCTTAAGAAATATTGTTCAGTAACATTGCTTGACATTCAAGCATTAGATTATAAAGATAGTCTGAAAAGTTTCTGACTTCAACATGAAGGTAGCAACAAAAGTTGAGGAATTCTTTGTGCATGTCTAGTAGGGCACTCACTAAAATTTCAGTCATTTTGGACACGCAGTTGTTGCCTGACAGTCGTTTAAGAGAGTAGATGCAAGTGTTTTTGTGAAAATTAAAAAAAATCAACTATCGAGCTTCCATTAGATTTTTGTTTTTGAAAAGCAATACTCCAATCAACTTAAACACAAGTTGGCCACTGTTTACGGGGACTCTGCACCATCAGTTACCACCATGAAATTTTGGGCAGCTGAATTTAAATATGGCCATACCAGTTTGGAACATGATGAATATTCAGGGCGACCAAAAACTGGAACTATTGACAGTAACATGGCTCACGTTCACCAAATAGTATTGCCAGATTAAGGTCAGAGAGATAGCAGAGGCTATGAGCATATTTAAAGAACGTGTTGCACATATTGATTGAAAATTTAAGGATGAGAAAGCTGACTGCAGGGTAGGTGCCACGATTACTCATTCTGTGCCGTCTCACACCTCAGCAGCTGCCATGGCAAAAATCCATTAACTACGGTTTCAACTGCTTGACCACCCTCCTTACTCATTAGATCTAGCCCCATGTGACATTTTTTTTGTACCTTCAGCTAAAAGTTTAGGTTGGAGGATAGAAATTTTCATCAAATGAAGAGGCCATCACGTTCATAAACAACTATTTGCAAAGAAAGACATCAATCATTATTTGGATGGGTTAAATACATGGGAGCATCACTGGAGGAAGTGTATAGACTTACAAGGAGATCATGTTGAAAAATAAAGATACATTTGAACAAAAATGTCATTTCTTTGTTAGGTTGCAAACTTTTCAGATTGTCCTTGTGGAGTGGGTGGTGGAATAAACACAAAATAGTGGTGCCCTTTCTGCATGGCATGAAATATTTTGATGCATTTAAAAATTTTTTGTCTATATTTCAACCAAAATACACAGAAAAATACTGAGCTCCAGAAGTAGTAGACCATACAGACTGGCAATGAGTATGAAAGAAATCACAATGCTGTTTATTTTCATGTGCTATAGTTAAACAAAGCTTTAAAAACATAATTTCATCAGTAACTCCTTCCAATATCAACACAGTCTTTGAGATTCATAGGTGCTGAACCTATCGACTGTAATCCTTTTTGAGTTTTTGTGGAAAAACTCTAGTCATGTAAATTTCACTCACTGGACATGCACAAAATTCATCATAAAATTGGTATAGTATATAACAAAGCAGTTTTACTGAATCCCTCAGCTTGGCAGATTTTATTGGGAAACATGCTGTCACATATGCTACACTAATGGGTAGACTAGGAAAAGATTATCCTGCTTGAGCCACACAGAAAGTAAGCTTGATCATATCATCAATGTAGTATTGGGATAACAATGCAACCAGGAAACTTGGAATCATAAACGAAGTGCCTGAAGCTGTTGCTGTTAAAGTGTCTCTTTTTGTGTTGAGGACACTTCTTTCAGCACTTTCTTCTGACAGGCAAGTCTTTTTATAAAATTTCCAGAAAGTTTTTTTTTAAAAAAAGAAAAGAAAAAAAGAGAAAATGAGCCCTGACTACAATATCCTTGTAATTCATATACAAGTCCCCCTTCTCTTATGTAAATCTCATCTCATTTTCTTCCCACAAGATTGATTTCTCAATCTCTCTTTAAACTTTATGTCAAGCTCCCTACAAGAAACAGTGGAAATAGAGAAAGTAAATATGTGCGGCATATGTCTTCAGTGTTGCCACTGGTACACACAGAAAAGGCCCCAGAGATGTACTGAGAGACTTTCTCCATGTAAAAATACAACGCATGTATCAATTACTCTGCTGTATGAGCACTGGATGAGAGGTCCTTTCATCATAGGACATTAGGTTAGTCCCAAGGAATATTATTCCAGTAACAAGACATTTTCTCAAAAATTGTGACTGAAGCCCTTTCAGTATGAACTAATTCAAACAAACAGGCAAAATTAGAGGAAAAAGAAAGTAATTTACTTATAAGTATTGTCTATTTCTACATTTTTCATTCATTCTATGAGGGGGCTATCTACGGTAAATAAGATAATTTACTTTTACACATTGTCCATATTAGTAATTTTTTCCCTATCATTGGATCTAACTGTGAAAATATGATAACCAAATCTCTCTTTTATTATCTTGACTACCTGCTGACTCATTATTTTATTTTATATTAGTTAATTAGGGATTAATTAGTATCAGAGCTATTATGAATTCTCTCTCTTCACATATTAAGGGACAACACCATATAACTTGTTTATTTGTGCATTCCAATGGTTACTAGTAGTTACTTTATAGACTGAAATGTAACTTTTCTTGAATCTGATTTCATATCACAACAGCAAAAACAATACTTGGATGAATTTTTAAAGGGCTAAAGCCAAATAAAAGGGAGAGAAAAATAACTGTATCTTACCAAAAGTGACAATGAAGTACTTTAATTACTTTATAAAATTAAACAGTGGTGAGTCGCATCATCTCTTCCCACATTATGATTTTAATTAGTCTGCTGCTACAATTTTGGATTCAACTGTGTATTATTCATGTCCTGCAGCAGCCATAAATCTATTTGTATCTATTTATGCAAGCCATTGATAACACAGAATTGATTTCATTTTTTTTCTGTTGGTTCCATTGGTTATCAAAGTGAAAAAGAATTGTGATGTTTTGTTGATCTTTAAATATGTCATAAAACACACCACTAAGTAGTGGCATCTTCATTTGATGTTTATTCAACACAGGTATAGCTATTCAGCATTTATTTATACATTTATTGGCTGGTACTCCAAAATGGAGGAAAATTGATTGTGGGTCAGGTCACATTCCAATTATTATAAGAAAACTTCCTTATTTAAATCTGATTTTTACAGACTAACAAAGAAATAAACAATTCCTGAGAAAACTAAAAGTTTACACATTTTATATATTCTAAATATACACCTAATAACTGTTGTGCAGCTACTCAGCCACTAGATATGTAATAAAAAAGAACAAAAATAGAGAAACTATCTTTCTTTTGGTCTTGTCACTGGAAATGAAATGAAAAATTATGGAAATAATACATAGTTAAAAGTTACGAGTTAATACTATTTATACATTAAACATAACAAAACCAATCTAAATTATGTCTGAAACACTATAAATAACTCGATAAAAAAATAGTTTTGTAATCATCAGAATCAATCTCTGAATGCAAATTAGAACTATTTCAGTCTTAATTTCATATCTTTTCTGAATGATAAATGGTTTCTTTTTTTTGTTTTTTTTTTAAAAGATTTTTTTAATTAGGCTCTAATGTCCCATTTGCATAGAAGTCATTAAAATCATTTACAAGTTTTACAATTATAAATAAATGCTAGTTAATCAAGATAAAAATGTGTTCTCACAATGATTGAGTACAAAATCTAAATAAAATTTTGTCTAAGGAAAAAAATTTTGTGTGAAAGACATCTAATAAAATTGTATCCCCTAAAGAAGACTTTTACATGTTAAACCATCCGCAATCATTAATATTATTGAAACATTTATATCGCAGATAGCATTTATCAGATAAATTAAAAGTTTTTTATTACATTTACCATTTTTATCAACTGAATTTCAATTATTATTAATCAAAATATTTTTGTACAATTATACACTTAGGACCCAGTTTAACATCTGGTGTATAGAATACATTTAACAGATAGGTCTGTAATCTTAAAAACCATCTTATATTTAAAGAAAAGTATTAGTAATTTAAGAAGTATGCACACAAAAGGACACCTTTATGGGAAATAATTGCACAAACCTCAAAGCAAAATCAATATAACAGTAGGAGAGGCAGGTCACTACTCATCACATGGATATAGTCACAGTGATGACCAGCATACTTTTAACAAGAAGGCAATTACTTAATTGCAAAAATTTAACAGTTGCTTCTCAAAAGCATAGACAAATCTCGTACAGATTCTAAAGCTCTTTGTACTTGTACTTGTATCCCTTCATGCCCTATGTATGGATTTTCATTATTTATTTGACAGTTATAAATATTAAAAATTCAAAATAGTAAGAACAGTAAGCCATCAGTCATCCATAAAAGTTTGGGAAGGCTTGCTATGGCTTCATAATCTGTATAAAAACATGGGAGGCTCTTTGTTATCATAAATATTTGTTGGATAAATTGAATAAAATTATTTGGAAGACAACTTATTTTTATGTGATATTTAAAATGCAAGTAAGTGTATATATTAGACACTTTAAGTAACTGAAATGAACTGCGGAAATAAAATAAAGTAGCAAAAGTTTTAATAAGTCTTTCATGAGGATAAGAATGAAAAAACTATTTATGTTCCAGTTTACATTTTATCCACGTTTTAAGTACTAGATATGTATGAAAGGTTTAGTATACACTAAGAATTTTGGCAATATTTAAAAGAAAAGAAACTTCAGTAAACTGCACTGACACAAGGTAAATATCAGTGACTGACAGTCTCTGAATTGCACTCACTAAAAGCATCTATGATTACTGATCATAATTCTATATGTACATTAAATATCATTTAAAAGTAATGAGAGCAATAAATAATTATCCAAAAGATGGTTGAGATGCAACAGCACAGGTCACAACTGCTACTAAATAAATGAAAGGAT
Source organism: Schistocerca piceifrons (assembly GCF_021461385.2). Lineage (NCBI taxonomy): Eukaryota > Metazoa > Arthropoda > Insecta > Orthoptera > Acrididae > Schistocerca > Schistocerca piceifrons. The sequence continues at coordinate 295,207,818 of NC_060149.1, read as the reverse complement.
TCATGGAAACGTATAAAGCTACAGAAAGTTGGATAAATGTCTGCACTCCACAACAGCTGTACAAAAATTACTTTAACCTTAAGAATATTTACTACTTTTCCTTTTTATGTGTAAAACCACAAACTTCTTCTGTTTCTGATAGCAATTCCTGGATAATATTGTACATAGTTGCAAAAAAAAAAAAAAAAAAAAAAAAAAAAAAACATTTATGTATAGAAAGTTTACTTCTAGTTATGATGTTCCACCTATGTTCTTAATTTTTTGATAACTGTCATTATATATAATACTAGTTTAAAATATTTTATCCATCTGCCTGCTGCTAACATAAATCTCAGGACATGAATGCATGGGCATGTGAAAGCGAATCAAAACTTCCATGAATCTATTGAAAAATTTTAAGAAACCTTCTTTTATTCAAGTCAACTATCTGTACTAATGGGCTGTCCCAGCTAAGATTTTGAAATAAATGAGACAGGTCTCCAGTTGTAATAAATTATTTCATGTTTGTATATTGTTAACTTTCTTTGTCATGGTACTAATGAGACTAGAAAAGTATTGGTGTTTCTGCAGAGGTGAAACAGAAGTTTATTTTCCTATTAACTCCTCTTTTCAAGCATCCGAGTTCCTTTGTAGAGCTAATTTCACTCTATATTTAGTAGAACTTGCATTAATTTGTTAGATGTGCATTAACTGTATGTTCCTGCAACTCCAGCATGCACTCAAAACCAATCCTACTTGTGAGGACATCACAGTACAATTTTTATGTTCTCTACAGCTACTACAGCTTCTGAAATAGTGTACCTAGCAATGATCTGTAAAGGTACAACAAAGAGCATTGGCAAATTTTACCCTGCATACTACCAAAAACGTTGCTACACACAATTCCAGAGAGACACATAAGGACACTTACCTCATCACTGATAATGAGACTTGGCCTTCGTTGTTGGTCTTCTGGTGGAATAAGAGAGCCTCGGCGGCTTGGGGGCCCAGATCCTGGCGCAAGGGAGCCTTTCCTGCTATCTGTTCGTGTTGGTGTTTTCTCTCGGATCACTTCAATCTTGGGACCCTCAGGAGCTTTAATCTCAGGAACTTTCATTCCTGGTTTAGACTTGTCCACAGGCTGATAATGAGATAAATATCTTATGTCAAACACAGGCTGTCCTAATTGAAAGTAATTACTCCATATCCACCACTTCCCTATCAATATCACACTGCCCACCAGTAACAGAAGCGAGTTCTTGAAACTATGTGGCACTGTATCACAACACTCATGAATTGATGATTTCTTTAATTTTACTCACCATTTTGTTTTAAATTCCAATCAACTGCACATCTCAAGTATAGCACACTGACCCTATTACCACTTCAAACTTTCCGAGAGATAGCAAGCACACTCAACCACTTCCAACCATGTCTAATCGTGTTGTGAGCCAGCCAGCTCCTAGACAGAGCTGAGCAGGCAGATCTCATCAGCCTGACAGTCTGGGAGATTATTTATAAGTTTCCCTCTACACAATTCCCTTCTCATGGGAGATTGCAACGGAGTCATGGTGGGAACAGGCTCTTTCAATGGATGCCAACTGGCTCTGCTTTCAAGGCAGAAGAATTAAATAGCTGAGGGAACAGTGAGAGTAAAGAAGTATGAAGTGTTTCAAAACTAAGATAGTATAAATAGAATGGGCATGAGCTGAACATCAGATATGAGTCTAAACACCTGCTTCTGAATAAATCATGCAGTCAACAGTCAGATATAATTTAAAATGATATTTTACACAACTACCTTTTCTTTAAAGCAGAACTAAGTATAACCACACAGAGGCACATGACTAAAGAATTTGACAAGAAGAAGTGTGACTACATTTATATGTTTAAATATATAATGAGCTAAAAGTAACATAGATCATATGAAATGTGAGACACATAAGTTATGCATTGCAAATCCTCCTTTACTGTTGCTGGTATTCACTGCCTGTCAAATAATAAATACTGTACACTGAGTGAAGTATGGTGTATTTTTTGTAACAATAAAATATCAAAATATTTTACTATGTTTAATTTGATAGAAATGATTTTAAGAAGGCACTGTCTTGCTTGAAGCAGGTAGTGCACTTAAGTAGGTCTAAGCATGTGCTCTGTGAGGGAATGCTGTGATGTAACAGCCCTCACACAGCATGAAGCTATATTTAGCTGCCCTGTACAGAGCAAACAAATAGCATGTCTAAAATAAAGACCATGTGAGAAACAGGTTGCACATTTTCAAACTGGCATTTTGTTCTCCCTCATGAGATATATTCCAGGCTGTTGGCTGTTACATTACTTATCCCAATTAATAGATAAAGGAATCTTTGAATCTAACTTTTCTATCAGTACATATACTGTAACAGAATAAACTGAATCTTTCATTTAAGGACACTCAATTCATTCAACACAAAATGATATAGACATTTGCAACATGTAAAAAAGAGAAATGTATGAATATCAGTAAGTGTGACTAGCAATTATTCTACTACAATAAAAGCACCTAAGGCCATTCAAGGCAGAGCTGTCATGCTAATGCCAATAAGTAAGAAAAAGTGGCCTTATGAAATCAGTTTTAAGGTGTTTCTGTTGCTGTCAGCCAACTGTCTTCATGATTATAACACTAATATTTTACATCTAAGCTTTCCTAACATTCATTTTATTCTGCAATAATTAGGCTATTGGGAAATGCATAAAAATTTTGTACAAAAAAAGTAAAGGGCATTATCAAAACTTACATGGAAATTTATCCACTGGGTACATAGCATCTGCACAACATATGATATCTGGACATACAGCAAAACTACTATTCAAACAGTTACTTTTATTGTATCATCCATTAGAGCATAACTGGTTTCAGAAGTGTTCTGTTACAAAATGCATATCACTAGGTACTGCATGTTCTGAAATCAATCATGCTCTTACTGATGGGGAAGAAAGGTAGTTGTTCAGCATTTTATTCAGCAATAAGCATGCTACTGAAAAATGCCTAATCATTTTGTGTGAATAGAAATGCAAGGCATTATCCATAGGATACACAATATCTGTTTAAAATAAGGTATTTGGAGACATAGCAAAACTATTTTTCAAATTGTTACCTTTATATCATCCAATAGAGCATAACTGGTTTCAGAATAGCTGTTGTGTTACAAAACACACATCATTAAGTACTGCATGTTCTGAAACGAGTCACACACTTACTGATGAAAAGAAAAGGTAGCTGTTCAGAAAATAGTTTCTCCAAATGTTTATTCAAATGCAGACCCACACAACTACATTATCACAGTGAATAAATTAAAGCCAACATAAGATACTTTTGTGTGACTGACTGCAAATAGTACACAGTCTCCTTTCAAACAGAGTCTCAATAAAACCAAGTGCAAACTCAAAAATAAATAGAAAATGAAAAATAAAGATATAATGCTACAATAATATAACATCTGTGTCTACAACAATATACTCAAAGCTTCAGACTAAATCTACAAACAAAATTAACTCCAGGCAAAGATTCTAATCATCATAGTTAAAGAAATGAAAAACTAAATAGGCCAGCAGTCTACTTAACTACATAAGATTGCATTTAATATTCCTGTTCTGTGTATCTGTTGGGGGTGACTATTTCATGAATTAGAATAATTAAAAAACTGATTACATAGTCTTACTCTTAGTATACTCATTATATCATAAGTCTGTCAATTTTGTGAAACACAATAAGGTATCCTAGTGACAGTGGTGCAATATTACCAACTTTCTATTTTCAGAGAAACTTGCTGTTTGTTCAATAATTCACATGCACTGACCTGGATTATTTGCAAATGCAACTATTTGTAACTTTATGCTTTTGTTGGATAAATTTTCAAATCAAATAACAATATAAAAAATGTTGGTGTGGACAGGAATCTACAAAATATGGGATTAACCACTTCAAATTCACAGATACATTCTCAGAGCAGCCTTCCACTACACAATACACAAAGCCGTATGGATGTTGCTTGCAAGAAAATGAGAACATTTTTGTGGGCAACTTAATGTACATATTCCTTTTTTATATTGTTTTTGCATTATTGCCTGTTCTGTCCAAGTTTTCATTTGTAATAATGTAATTAGACACAGACACAAATTCAAATCATGGAAGGGAGCACATTCAAGAGTGCTGGGTTGCAACTTCCTGTTGAGCTACTCACATTTAGGTTTTTCATGGTTTCTCTAAGCTGCTTATTTCAAAAGCTGGGATGGGGCCTTTGAAAAGGACAAGGTTGATATCTTGGCCATTCCGAACTAGAACTCCATCTCTAATGATCTCATTATTGACAGACTGTTATACTCTAAACTCTCCTACTCTTTCAATTACACAACAAAAAAGCAGGAAGCAGAAAAGAACTTGTGGAAGGTACCATCTTGGTCCTCATCTAAATTAATTAATGGTAACCAAGGGAAAACAGATTTTAGAATGTCTGAATGAGGATTTTTATCATTTTGTATTGGTGCTGCACCTGCTGGTATAATTGCAAATTTCTTCTGATATTCATTATTAAATTGGATGGTGACCATATTTTAAATACCTGTAGTTATTTATTGTGAAGTTTCCATCAATATGTGCTCTGCACAATGCTTTTCAATAACCCAAATATAGTAAATGTACTGGAAATGTTTTCAAGAAACTACACAAATGTAAGCCTGGATATTGCTGTTACTGATGGACTGGAAGTACATGTTGTGTGTATACATACTGTTTTCACTTTCTCTAGCCAGACAGAAATAGTTTAAGGTATCCAATCTCAATTCAATAGAATTGAATAGCATTACTTTTTCCTGTGTAACCACTTAGTGGACAATATGTTCAACAACACTCCAAATCAACCAATTAATCAACTATGTATGCCTTTTACTCATTGAAAAAATGAATGCAGATTACTAAGTACACCAATTCAAACATGGTACAAAAGACAAACTGCAATGAAAATATGTGAAGACTGATAAGCTACTAATAATTATAAAGTTGTTTCTTAAGTTTAAACTAAATGTAGGTGACAAAGAGGAGCCAAGTTCAAAAAGAAATAAATAAATCAAATAAAATAAAAAAGGAAGACTTGTCTGGTTTCTTTTACTGTTTTCCTTGTTCGTTCGAATTTTCTTCTTTATGTTTTCAGTTCCATAGTGAATCTCCTACCTGAACTGAGGACTGATTGCTACAGTGGTGTACTAATGTTTATTTCACTGTTGTAATCTCATCTGTTGCTTATTTCTTTGCTTTCCTTTTATCTTTTTGTTCCTTCTTCACCCAGCTATATGCAGGAATCCATCTTTGTCTAGATATTTTCACCCATCACCAGGAAGTTTGTCTGGCTTAAATGTTAAGGCATTCTCTAATAAATTGCTGAATTTTTCTTCAAGTTTTTATGAAGTGAAGTGGGCTGTGAAACATCAGTTTGTGTGAAAACTGTAACACACGATAATTATGGCTTGAATAAATACAGACTTGGAGGAGGTGTGTAACAGTGCACAAAGAACAATATACTAAGACTGGAGAGAGATGGCAAATACAAGCCAGTAATTTCCTCTTCTGAGTGACCTAAAATCATAGTTAAGCCAAGCTCAGTCAATGAAGAGCCATCCAATAACGTACAAATATTCAAGCAAGTGTCAGCATGACTGAAGTTAAGGGGCACTATACCAGCATGTAAGCCAGTTCGAATGATACCAAGTGATTGATTTTCAGAAATGGGTTTGTTGTATTATGATATTTCATCATATACAGAGAATTATACAACAGTGATACAAGTGTGAAACAAGTGAATTAAAGAGCATGATATGCAGTAATAAGGGAATACTAGACAATATAATATGATCTCAGCAAGGAGATGACTGCCATCTTCTCCAGATAACAATAACAGGTCATACAACTTTGTGTACAGTGGTGGCTCAACACTAGAGTACTATTACAAGTGTGGACCTGTATGTCTTGACTGTTTGGCACCTTCTGGACTGATAGCCTTTATGTCCATATCAGCTTCCATTATCACAAACGCCTCAGACTGAAAATAGGCATCTGAACTTTGTTGTTTGCATGCTGCATGGCAAAATGTTGTGTTTTATGCAGAGTTACTCTCAAAACCGTTCTATAGTGTAAAAATGAGATGTTCTTCAGTGTATCATAGGTGACTGGTCAAAAGTCACCAACAGTCACTTTTATGAATTGCCACCATTAGTTCGCGAGTCTCTGAATGTATCTGTAGAATGCAGTTCATGAGGTGAGCCAAATGCTTGCAACTTCATTTACTCAGCATTTTAACTTGTGTGAAACTCTAGATCAAACACTAATGTAAATGTGTAGACTGTAAAATAGTACAAAGGAATACGATGTTTAATAAAGTTTTTGATGAATACATTGTTTGTAGAGGTGAAAATCTTGGAATTTGTAAAATAACTGCCTTCTTCTTGTGCCCTATACAGTTCCACAATTTCATCCACAGTGAAATAAAGAATGAGAGGGCTCATGTCAAATTCAGTGACCATTTGAAGTGCTTATCATGAAATGGCTAACAAATCTGGAAAAGGTTACAATAAATATCAGTCCTTCTTTCAGACCTGTTGGTGCAAATGAGTTACTAACCCACCACACAACAGTGGTATACAGGGCACTGACACACACTGCAAAAGACAGAATCAGATTAGCATAAAGTATTATCTGGACAATTGAACTGATATGCACACAAATACCTCACTGTTCATCACACTTATGAGAGGAAACTGCAGTGTATAATAATTAGTTACTAGGGATGCAGATGCTGGTACTAATGTTGAATTTTTGAAAGTGTATGATTTCATCATAGATGAGGGGAAAAACTATACAAATGCACTGGATGGTTTCCACAAATCATCATACCTTGCACATTGCCTGTACACACTCCACCATATATTTGACTATGATTACAGGAAAGGATGCCAAAAACTTGATTGTGTGACAGGTTTTGAACACAAGACAGGCATTAGTAAAGTATTTCAAATATAGTAGTTTTATGCAGACCCTACACAGTAGACAAAAAAAATGTGAGACTCACTGGAATGCTATGATTAAAAAACAAGCTCCTCATCACGTTATGAAGGCCCAGGGCACGTCTACCAGCTGCCATGTCATCCTCTGCCTTGCGATGTCATGCAATGCAGTATGGGGGGTATGTGGTCAGAACATTGCTCCCACAACCATTTTGCATACATCCCAGATGGTGGAGCCAAGTAGCTCCTCAAGTGGCCTCATGAGGAAAAATCCTTGTTAGTATCAGGAATCGAACTCAGGTCATCTGCACGGCAGTCATCTACACTGACCACTCCGTTACAGAGGTGGGTGAATACTATGGTAGTTATGATGAATGCAATAAAAGTTCAGTGGCATGAGAAAAAGGGGAACTGTTACATAAGAAGGGTAGATTTGATAGAATGTAATGCAGTAACTAGTTCCTGGTGCAAGTTTTAATAATTTTCCTTGAGACATAACAAAAAGAGATCACCATACTTCAAGCTGACAAGCAGCTCACATACCAACATCCTCTCTTGAGGTTTGCCTGGAAAGACGTATTCTCTCACTGTAAGAACCAAACAGTACAAGCTCATCAATAATATTGCACAATGATCTTTACTCTCACATCATTTGTGAGAGGTGTGAAGGAAATCAATCCACAAGAGAGGCATATGAAGCTTCATGTTTACTACGAACCTTTCGAAATTGAGAACACTGTTCCTGAACCTCCTCATAAAAGAATCTTGTGACCACTGGATGATGTTTGTGGAAAATGGATAGATGAGGCACTATCTTATGGTGAGCCTGATGAATTGTATACGTACACTGGGACTTAGTATAAGGGTTAGACTTTCTGGGAAGATCAAATTCTTTTACTATTCTTCAATCTTGCTTAACTATATCTGTAGTGTTAATTTTAGTAACTTTCTGAACATAATTGCAAGAGCTTCCTTCACTTAACTGAGTGGCATGTCCAGTTCTATGTATTCCAGCCACTAGTGCCTCCATCAACATGTGTTTCAGTTTTGTCAGGAAATATTTTAAATGACAACATACATCAGAAACACTGTGATTCAATGGATGGAATGGTGTATGTGAAATATCATCTAACAATTTAGATATACCATTTTCTCACAATTATACAATTTTTAATTTAATATGATAGATTAAATAACCCAAATGCTCATAAATTAGACAGAGAACCTGAGCAGGAAAAAGGCTTTCTTGCAGTTTCATTCTTAATGTTACTTTCTTTTTAAAAACATATTCTACGTAGAATTATTGGCAGCTGATTCTATTGAACTTCAAATGCTCCATTTTCCTTTCCTAGACATGTAGTCCCCATTCAGCTATCATATATTAATCTGAAAGTAACTTTTTATACTGCCAAAATAATACTAGCTCTGGAGTTTATCAAAATCATAATGCATGAAGTGTAAGCACATCTTCTCCTAACCCAGCCATCCACTCCATAATTACTTAATAAATTGGTGCCACATGCATTGCAGATGGTTACACACTTGCATTTCTATTGGATGCCTATAGCATGAGAAGCACTGTCATGTCATGTCCCCAGTTTTTCTCTGCTTGGACACTACCGGACATACCAACATGGACTTGTGCAACAAAGACTGAGGCAGAGACATTGCCTGAAGAATTGCAAACACTATAATCAGAAGCATTTACACAGTCCTAGTGTTTTTTGTATGAGTGCCCCAGCATGTAAGTAAGTAATTTGCTTCTTAAGGCATTTTTTTTATGAAAATCAAAAATCTAAGGTAATCTGATTTGTTATTTTTTTATTGAAGTTGTCAGCAGTAATATAATAATTATTGCTACTGTTACCACTATTTTAGAATTTTAGAAAACGATTTAAGAATGTTGAAGTCAGTGACACAGTTGATTGAAAATCCAGCTTACTTGAAGAAAATGAATTGCCACAGAATTCCAGTACTTGCTCCATTATCCTTTCATAGTTTGTTTCTTTACAGAGGAAGTTATTTTTTATGTTTGAAAAAAGATGAATAGTTAAGTCAAACTGGCTCTGTGGGTGAATATAGCGTCCATGTCCCTTACATACCACTTATGATATTATCAGGGACACAGATATTTGATCCTCATATTTTTTACAGTTTGCTTTATAAGCTAAAACACATCTGAGAATTTTGAAATGATTACAGAACTATAAAGTTAAATCTACTTTCTAAATGTAGTCAATTCAGAATTTACTGTGGAAGCTTGAAGCCATATCCACCTTACACTACTCGCTAGCACTTCCTTCACTGTGTTTCATTTTCTCAATCTTCTACTTCAATCTGCATTAACACATCTCTTGCCCTGATATTCAGTCTTGTTCACACAGTCCCTCACTAAAGCATTTCTTCTTAGCCTTTCACTTACTAAAATATGTCCCATCTTTCTTAGTATCATAACTGATAATCTTGCCAGGCCAAAAAAATTGATCTCACACTTTTTGGTCCAAAATCAAAGATCTAGCACAACTTACATGCCACTTGTCCCTTCTTACCTATAGTATATGCCTTGTGGTTAAGTCACGTAATGGACAATAATTAGGTTTCACCCTTTTTTTTATCATGTTTACAGAAAAGAATGTATATTTCAGGGTGACCATTGTTGGTGTACGTCTTCCCAGTTAATGGCACTCCAGTATATTGCACATCAAGGGTCTTAAATGTAATCGTCTCATACAGGTAACTGTGGTTAGTGTCTATATATCTTACTGTCATGTTTATATTGTGGTTGTCATTGTTGTTGCTGTTGTTGTTGTTGTTGTTGATGATGATGATGACAATTATGAAGATGATGATGATAGAAGGGAGGGAGTGAAACCCAATGCAGGAAATTAACCAACTTTTTTCAAATGGCACAAAGAGGGCTGCCACATTTAATACTCCAGTCCAATGAATGGATCATCAACAGGATTATCAAATACCTGCACTTGATGAGACACTGTGGAAATGTTTGGAATTGAATCAGGATATTGAAGCAAAGACTAGTAATCAGGAATTTTATGAAACAACCTTGACTCTCCTTGCTGGCCAAATGCTGGTCATGTTTGTAATTTTTTTTTCCATTACCTGGATTTAAACATGATACCTTCATATCAAGCACTGCAGCAGAAGATTATGTGTGGCTCTTATGCAGATGCAAGTCTTTTGGCTTTATATCAGTTCAGTGGCTTGAGAGTCAGCACTGTTGATTATCAAGCCAAGCACCTTCTCATCTGTCACAATGATGCTCAGTGGAAACTGTTCAGACATTCCCATCACACAAAAATCTGAGGTGGTAACCAGGAATCATATATTGGATCACCACATTAATGGCTAACCATTACACTCCAAGGAATAAATGTGTTGAACTATATAAAATTCTCAATCAGTCCAGCTCACAAGCTATGTCTGACAGGCATGAGTAAATAAAGCCTAATTATCATTAAAAATCTTGGAAGTAAGAATTTATGTTGCTAAGATAGCCTAACAGTTCATGTTTTACTGTATTTGTTACTGTACTTCTATTAATATTTTATTTAATCTGCTCCTCATTCACTTTTATGCTACAAAGCCTTTTGTACCTTTTAACTACCATGCTCTAAGCAGATGCCTGCTTTTATCACCAATTTCCATTTACCTACTGTTTCTCCTTAGTTTATGCTCTGCTGCTTACCTGTAATCAAACAGACCTCTGCTAACCTAACTGCTACAAGTTGCTATCTTATGTTTTGGAATCTTTTCTCATATTTCTTTTTCCACTCTTAGTTTCTCATTTAAAAAAGGACCCCATATCCTAAATCCTTAAAATTTAGCCCTTACTTTCTACCGTTTCTGTTCTCAAGTGAACAGTCTTTATGAGTACAGTAATGAGAAGATTGTTTAGCTACTGTTACTAGTGATTAATACTTATAGTTTCTAATCCATCAACAAACTGAAAAAGTGGACATAACTATTCATCATTATACTGCTATTTCCAGGCAGTGCTTACAATTCAGCAAGTATCTCTTAGAATTTAACTGCTATCAAAGATTTTTCTTCATTTAAAACTGTGTTTTTGTGTCAAAAATCTGATAAAAATGTCAGTACAAATATTTCACTGTATGTATGACAATTCCATCAGATAAAATTACCTTTAAGGAAGCCAGATAACTTTCAATGGTGTACGTCAGTGCAGGAAAAGTATCATCATGAAGTTATTTTAAAATAAAAATAAATTCAAGCTATCAGAAATTCTACGTAACTGCAAAACAGCACAAATAAAACTGCCAAGTACTTTTTAGCTACAAGTAATCAAATTTCTACAGGCAGGCTGCTGTGATGGTGGATTTGAGGTGAATCCTGAGACTGCTGCACATTCTAAAGGAGGTAAGCCATTAACAAGAGGAAGATACCTTTTAAAATGTAAATATTTATGCTATTGTGCTCTCAAATCCACCTATTCACTGGGATCTCAATAAGCGTTACAGCAATTACACCCAAGTTAAAAATTCTACTGAATCGCCGCCGAAATACTGCAGTAATGCCACAACAGTCAGTGGCCTACACTGTGGCCAACAAAATGAGCTGGCATCAAAGGCTCACCTTCGGAGCTATGTCATTAAATGATTCCTCTTCCTTGCTTAAACCATCATCCACCTCTTCTTCAGACTCTTCCTCAGAACTACTAGGAATATATGCCATTGGGTCGTATCTACGAATCTACATGTAATTATAGGGGTGAATAATTTACATGTGACATGAACAACAACAAGAAATTTTTGAACATCACACTTGCTTCAGCAAACATGAACTACTACAGTCACACGAAACTGATGACTTATAAGAATACATAAAGTTTTAATTTTTTAAGTTATTGGTATCAGTGACAAACTACCCAATTACAAGAGCGACTTTCAGGATCTAACATACATACAGTTCATACTTTCTCTAGAGGTTCTTCATTGTATTGGGGTAACAGTCCTTATTTACAAGTGCTGAACCTGTAAATCTGTTTATCCAGAAGAGCTTTATCACTAAACTGATTTGGGTAATTTTATTGGTAACAAATTAGCAAGAGAATCTTTCTTGTTAATAATGTATATGAAAGGAAATCAACATTAAAACAGATGTAATGATCCATCTAAAAGTTAAAGTTACCAAAAATAATGAATTTCAGTGAAACAAAGAGCTACTAACTCACCTTTGGTGGTTCAGCTGGTTTATCAACAGACAATTTTCTTTCTTCTTTTTTCTGGTGAAGAAAGAGTATGTTATAATCATTAAGTAAAAAGACTATACATTAAACAGTTTAAAATCAAGAAACTCTTAATGTCACATTGTACACATAACAAGAATATGCTAATTAGTACCAATCTGATACACAGCTACATGGGCTCTGGTTGTCATATCACATGTAGCTTAGTCACACAAATTTCTCATAGGCTTAATTTACAGTTTGAAATGATATAAACAAAATATTACTGGTTATTCTGTTCTGGCATTTTAAAGTGGAACATAATGACTTAATCATTGATTCCAAAAAATATAAAAAAAATGCAAAAACATTCACAATTCTCCAAGAATTGTGTAATACCACAATTCTGTTTTGGAACTGAATGTGGAATTAAATAAGAAGAGTCACATAAAATTGAATTTTTATCATAATGTCTTCTACTATGAGCCACATAACTACTGTCAACATCAGCTTCTTAATACAAAACAATTTCATAAAAACTATAAATTACTTCAAATTCTGATTCTTATATGCAAACTATAGGTAGTTAGCTAAAGATGAACTAGTACTTAACCTTGAAATTATATAAAGCTTTTCTTACATAAAATATTTTGTGATAATTTAAAAAATTAGAATCAATAATGCTATGAAAGTGTGGCAATCATCCAAATTACTTTTTAAGTACATTGTTTACTCGACCTATGTACTAGAAGATTTCTTGTTGTCTTCCATGACCTGAATCAACTATGGTCAGTAATAAAAAATGAAATAAATTTTTATATAAATTCCTGAGAAGGGCTTGAATAAGACTACATTATGCTGACATATAGAATTAATAAGAACTGAAGTCATCAAGATGAAAAATTTAAATATTGAGAATTGTGATTTCTTCTTTGCAGAATTTGTAACATTCCGATGGGTCAATCACCATTATCCTCACAGACAAGTGTCATGTTCTATTTTGGAGGAAAATAGGCTACTACTAGCCAAGTACGCTACGATGATTTGATTCACTTAGAATAATCAATCACAATATCAATCTTGAAAAAAAAAAAATTGCTGGCAGTCATTCGCAAATAGTGCAATTTGTACAGAGTACATTTACTATACTGTATCCCATCATCATATCTAAAACAGAAATGGAGACATAGTCCACCACATACTCAACAGAGTGAAAAATTCATAAAACTGTCATATAGTATAGTAGTAGCTCTTTCAATACCAACTTTTCAAAGAGTTTCATACACATTTTGTCACAAGAAACCTGAAAAACTATGAGATGGCACCGCCTAGGAACAGAATGCAGGGTTGTGATTAAATACTCAATCAACAGGCCATGCACATTAGATTTGCTAAAATGTTACACTTACTATCTGTACACTGATCTTAATCATTTTCAGAAGGAGGCCGTGAGAAGAAAAGGGATAAGCTCCATCTCACTGATGGACTGCAGCCAAGTGTGATTGTGTGCCTTGTCTTTTGTTGTTTGTTAGTTACCACTTATCAAGACTAAGAACTATTAAATGCTTAAAATGAATAAAAATTACTTCTTTCAGGATTGTTATTGACACGTGTATTGGGGAAAGAACTTTTCTATCATATACAAGATTAGGTAATGGCTACATAGCTGGTTATTTACACCAGTGTTCCTAGGCCATTAGGTTAGCAAGAGCTGAAGTAAACATAATATTTTAACAAAGTCTTATTTGTTGATTCAGAGTCCAGGGAGTCAATAAACAAAGAAAGAGACTGATAATGAATGATACTGCAGTCATGCAGTCATTTACTGAAACAGCTATGTGTAGAAAAGCATCATTCAATAAAACCTGAGTTCACACTGGATCTCTTACACTGTAAAGTAAAACTGCAGTTTTGTATATTAGAGAATGAATTATAATTCACCTTTTCTTCAGTCACTTTCTTCTCAATCGTCGATGATCTTCTGGACTGAACTTTAACTTCCTCTTCTACCTGTTATGACAAGAAGGAATCATGAAAATAAATGAATTTTTGGGCACATAATGCATGAAGTATAATCTATCATTATGCACTTACAGTTTCAACAAATGGAGTTGGATGTCTCCTTAAATGATGCAGCAATTGTAGAAAAATCACTGAGAATTACATCAACAATTGACATTTGAAGAATGGGTCAATCAAAAATTAATTAACCATTTTCAAATCGAACAAAATGCAAAAAAATGGAAACACACATATGTTTAAAAATATTGTGTATTAAAAAGTGAAAAGAATAACTGTATATTTGTTATGTCTGTACTTGTAATACAGAATAAATAAAACTGGACACTACAGTAACAGAATTGTCACAGACAGGGTTGGCATAATAAATTGTAATGATGAACACAAAGAACTGAGAAGCTTGAAATAATATTTGAAGCACAGCTTACTGTTTGGCTGAAGACAGACCTTTCATACAATCTCATGTTACAGAATACACTAAGCAACCCTTGTTTCTTTTAACAATCATTCAACTAATTAACTGCTTTCCATCATCTTCCCCTTAGTTGCTCAATGTTTTGCATATAGTTTTTGTAACCTGCTTTACCTATTTTGATATTTACCTTTCTTGGCATATTCTACACTTTGTTGCTCCTTCTGACTGAAGATTAATAAGCAGAGAACACTCACATTTAAATGCATCCACTCAGTGAAATACTCAAAACTGAGTTTAATTAGTCTGTATCATATTAGTTTGAGATCTTAAAACTGTGTACTGACATCAGCTCATATTCCTTCATTGTTTGTACCTATTCCATGCTAATGTACCTATTCCATGCTAATACATCTTTGTTTCCCTTCTGAAGAATTCTAACATCTACTGTGTACTCAACAATAACCCTCATGTTGGCATCGAATTAAAATTGGAAAATCCTCTCTTCCTAGTTGCAGTAAGTTAAAATTAGAGTGATAGGAGGTTAAAATTATAGTGATATGGGTTGTCAAACTGTCATCTCCTTCTCTTCATTCTAGATATTTTCTTCTCCTTTTCCTGCATTTTCACATGACTTCCTGCTGTCAGGTGTCTCAGAATTATAACATCTAGTTCCTCCTTCACTTTATCTCAACAGACTACAGTTAATAATGTTGTATTTTGATCTCTCATAGATTATTTTCCATTGTAAAATTTTTCTTTTAAAACAATGTTTTATATATTCTTTCATCTATCCTGATACATTCAAAATTAGAATTCTCCAAATTGTCCCCATCTTATAGCTAGTGCCAGTACACTTTATTAAATTCAGAACCAAACCACTTCTTGGAACTGAATAAGTGCCCACTAAATACATGGTTACATTCACCATCAATGAAAGCTCAGTTTTACTACTACGTTAACTGCAATGGTTGTGCACCAGTACCACCAGAAAATTAGATACACTACTACACAATTTAAACTCACAACATTAGAAAATTCAATATTTTATGTTCTGCCTCAAGAAGACACTTATTTAGCATTCACAGAAAAAGCACAGTAACTTATACAGTAATTGCTGTTGGGTGCTTGCATCCACAGAGCCACAAACATGCAGCTTTTCATTCAGAGGTGCATCACCTCATATTTGTTCCATTGTCTGATTCACCCTTTGAAATAATGAAACTACAGACCATCAAACATATTGCTCCCAGTAATGACTGTAGCTCTGCCCTGATTGATAATGTATTATGAAAAAATAAAATGATACCACTTCTGTACATTGGCTAACAGAGACTGCTCAGTAGTTACAAAGCCTGGTGCAAAATCCCATATACTGAGACATTTCAGACAGCCTTGCAAAAAAGTTAAAAGTCTCACAACTACAGACCTGCATTTTATAATACCAACAGAATATCCAAATCTTTATTCAATAGTAAAGACAAACTGCAACCAATGACAGAGAGCAGTGTATATAAAATCACTTGCAAGCAGTGTGAAAAAATATACATTGGTCAGGTAAAGTCGTGGCAATTACGATATGTGAACATGAGAGAAGCTGCAGACTAAGGAAGAAAGATTCAACCTTTATTGTTTATCTTTGAGCAGAAAACCTTTAATGTGATGCAGAATGTGAAGTCTTACATTATATTAAGAAAACCACAAAGATGACCCAACTGGAAATGAACAAACACATGACACTGAATGCAAGGCTAGTACTAAATGATTAGACTCAATTTCCATATTCCCCTTTATTAAACTAAGTTTCATTATAAATACTAGATTGACACTATAACTTCATCTTACTTCTCATCAGCTGTTAAATTTATCTCTGCATAAAACTTTGTTTATGCCCCCCCCTCCCCCTCCCCTCTGGTTTTATAGTTAATGTAATTATTTCCATGTGAAAAAATGTTTTCCTAAACAAATGCTGTCATTTTTGTACATTCTGTACAAATGATATACTTTCTCTATAAGATGGTCATGCACCTATTTCCCGTGACAACAGTACTAATTTGCAAAACCATTAAAATCATTTTGCCTGTGAACAAAATTGCTTTTTGGTACAGAATCTTTCAATTTACTGGTTCAAAGTTAGTGCAATACTCTCTATCAGGAAAATCTTTTGATATGAAAGAGCAATGCTTGTAAACAAAACTTGTAAGAAACTGTACAGTAAGACTTAGTATGCACAGTGAGCAATCAACAGAAGTTTATGATTTTTCCTTCTTAGGGGACGACAATGATGTAGAATTTTTTGAAAGGAATTTCCACCACTTGACCGTAAATTACTGTTAATTTATTTCAAACAATCATTATTTCAGTTTTATATTATTATTATTATTATTTACATATTTTTTGATGCTGGATGTCATTTAGGCATGTTGGACAGTTTCTGATATTTCAACGTGCACTTTAGAATGGCTATAAAGCTGAAATCATGATTTTTGTGAAATAAATGAATACTAATTTACAGTCAAATGGTAGAAATTTCTTCCAATAAAAAAAAATTGCATGGAATTGTGAAGTCTGAGAAATTTATCTACATATAACTACAGGAAACTACAGTAAACACGTTCATGATATTCTGCAGAAATTTCTATTTCTATTTACTCATTACTGAGTTTTTGACTTGTTTGGTCATCAGCAGCTGACAATTTTCATTATGTGCTGTCAAGTACACTTACTGTTATTCACAAATAACTGTGTAAAAAAGAGTGTTCAATTCAGACAGCTTTTAAAATCAAAAAGAGATAGAATGGGTGGCAACTTTTTTTTTTAACAATGTTTATAACACTATCCGAATAATCCATAAAATCATAAAATGGTAATTGAAATTTTGGATAGTATTATTTGACAAATACTGCAAACAGTCCTTACCTTCCCATCTGCAGTCTGGACAATGGATTGTCTTCTCACATCCTTTGTTTCCTCAATCTGTAGAGAGAACCATTATCATTAGAATAAATGTATAGTAACAGAATACCTATCTTATGTGTTATACGAAAAACCTTGTAAACAAACTTGGAGAGGAGAAACACGCTCTACATTTATCATGTTGAAATCTATACTATGTGAGAAGTACTGAGCACATTTTCTCAGAAAACCTGTTAAACAGTATATTAATATATTATTTGAGTCTTACAAAGCTCTCAAAAAATTTACAAGGCTGCCATCTAATGTAGTATGTTGTTTCACTTACCATAAAGTTTATATAGTATTCCTTAAGAAAAGGAGGAGGTTGATAGTAAACTTATAATAAAATAATGTTATCCCCAAAAAATTGCTGGAGGGTTCTTGAAGAAGATATTATAGACAAATTTATAAATGGTACCAAAACTTCAAGAAAGTTACTAACACAGAAGGAGAGAGCACTAAATGACAAATATTTTATTTTATTTATTTCATTTTCCAGTGTTTTGCATGCTATTGATGTTAATAGTTCATAAAAATTAAATAATATACAATGGTACAAATAAATATAAAGAAAACAGTTAAATCATGTTGATTTGCATACAAACACACAATGAGTATAAGTTAAAATTTTAGATATCCCTTCACACAATCCAAAAATTCTTCTATGATATAGAAAGATTTTTTTAAAGCCAGTTTTTCAGAACATTTCTACAAGTTTTTAATGAGGAAATGTGTGCTTCTGGTGGCAGTGCACTGGGCTGCTTTACTCCAAGGTACGTATAGTTACTGTGAGCCTTGCTTAGTCTTGTTAATGATTAGGCAGTCTTTTCTTTGTGACATGTATTGTGACAATGAAATGATTGTCTTAATCTGTATCTCTCTTAGTTTTTTTATGTAGACTAGGCAACTAAATATAAGTAATGATGGGACTGTCATGACACAAAGTTTCTTGAGAGGTGGCATACAAGATACACTGTTTTTGAATGGCTTGTCTCCTTTTTAATCTAGAGGGATAACTACTGTTATGTTGAGGCCACAAGGGAACAACTCATAAAAATCCAATTTATTAGTACACAGAGTGATTGTCATCTAATGTCTGCTATCTTTTTAATAATAAAATTTGACAGACCATACAAATCTTCTGATTTTGAATTGCTGCACTTTGCTATAACTACTGCAACATCAGTGACAGTAATTTGTATCCACTAGAATGAGGATGTTGCAGGTTTGTTTTGTGATGTGAAAAACTTTGTTTCTTTTTTTCTAAATATATCTGATTTATAGCTGTCATTTTGTTGAGTCTGGTGTCCTTTGTTACCAGAATTAATACAGAGTTGTTCATTTCATCGGGTGTGATATTGATAGTGTCACAAGTGGCTCTATTAGTATTGGCCAATTCTGCTTTGATGATTATCCAAGTAGCCTTGCATTTGTTAGCTGAAGGTGTTCACTGATCTTTGATTTGTCATAGAGACTGAAGACCTGTACTCTTAATTTTTTGAGGGCAGGTGTGAATCATCACTGTAAACTTCTATGATTACCTTTGCTTAGTTTCGCCTTGTGTCTTTTCAAAATTTCAGGACAGCACTTATTACACATATTAGAAACAAGATTGGCAAAGCTGTCAAAAGCTTCATCAGCATTTGTAAATTGAGACAGGAAGCTGCACCATTCAATCATACAAAGCTCTGATCTGAAAGCATTGATATGAGAATCATTAACAATTCTAATGGACTTGGGTTGTTCACATTGTTCTGTGAAAATTTTTGTCAGCAATTTTAACCATATCCCTTCATAATCTGATAGGTACATGGTATTAAAAAGCTGTATTTCATAAATATTTCTTTCTACATTTGTTATAACATTGTCCAGACATGATAGTCATCTTGTCGATTTGTTATTTGCACAAAACATATTGAGTATACTGGGGACATTAAGCTTTGCTGTTGTAACCCAAATGTCAATATTAATATTCCCAACAATTAAAATATCATGTTGACAATATTTTTGCAAGTGGGAGATTGTTCTATCCAGTAACTCTGTGAAGACATCACTATTGCTGACAGGGATATGGTGTACAGACATTACAATTAGTTTGGGACCTAGAAATTACTGAAGTTCACATCAGTACATTTTACCAAAACATCGTTGCTGACATATATCAAAGTACCTCCATAGTTACTATGACTTCTACAGAAACATGATACTAAACAAGAGGCTCATGGCTCATACAAATACAGTTGATTCTCATTTAGCCAATATTATTTCATTCCTCATGTTAAGTTAATATATCAAATAGATAATGAAAACATTGTATATTACATTTTGGTAGTTTTTCACTTAGTATTTCTAATTCTACTTCTAATTTTTCTAACCTTTTTTCATATGTCACATCTGAAAAACCCACAGTTTTGAAAAATGAACTCCACACACTCATTTAAACTTATACATGAACACCTAACCTGGACTTCAGGACACATGTTCTGATAAAGAGTGTACTTCTTTGCTTTAAATCTTTTTTTTAATTTTATCATTGGGTTTTATCACTACATAGAGAGATGAAGGGGTTTTGGTGATATCACTTACATACACAAAAATTTATTATGCATAATTCTAGAAAAAAATATTTGTTGGTACTTTCCTGATGTAGAATTGTGTTAGTGCAAATCAAAACAAACAATTAAGTCATTATTCTTCATAACATTTCTTCTATAGGTAATGCACAATGATAATACAAACTTCAGACAGTCAGTTCACTAGCAAATCTCCATGTTTTGTGAGGCTTGCAGAAAATTTCTATAGAAGTGTGTACATACTGTCACATCAAATGTAAAAGGGCCCTTTTTCCTGTCATCCCATTGACACAGAGTAAGGTGGTGCAGTTGTTAAGGCACTGGACTTATATTTAGGAGCAGTAGGGTTAAAATTCCAATCTAATCAAGCACGTTTTTAATCCATGATTTACCTACATCATCAATATGAATGTTAGTACATTTTCTCTGAAAGTAATATGGCCAGTTCACCTCCATCCTCACTGTCACTGTTTGTGGCCTGCTTCCAATGACATCAGGTATGATGGGACATTCAACCTTAATATCCTTTTGAAGACACCAATCCAAAATAAATAATAATTATAACCATGAACTTACATTCACCCTGCAAGCTTCATCCAACATTTACTCCACAGTATTCATTGTCTCACAATTATTCCTCACTATATCAAAGTCATCACTATAAACTCCTAGCAAAATAGTAACAACTTCAAGTCAGCCTTTTGTTCTTTTGCAGAGAAACTACGCTGATGTTTATTTTATTTGATTAAGACAAACCATGGAAAACTTCATTTTCGATGTCCAGATGAAGAATTGACCATGATGTTCCCCAATGTGAGTTCAGTGTTTCAACAACTGTCACCATACCCAGTTTTCCAAGCAGGATAATTTCAACAGACTCTCCATGGTATATTTTACATTTGTTTTATGAAATACGTTATTCTGTTATTGTAAGAACAAGAACTGTATCTGCTTGATACAAATATCACCACACTCATTTGTCCAAGCAGGATAATTTCAACAGACTCTCCATTATACATTTGCTTTATGAAATACATTATTCTGTTATGGTAAGAACAAGAACTGCATTTGCTCAATACAGGTAAATACTACATTTATGTGGTTAAAAGATATTATTTTTTGAACATACCTTGACAGATTCCACTTTCTTTGATTCAGTTATTTTAATGGCTTTATCCTCTTCCAGTTTTGGTTCTTCTTGTTGAATTATCTAGCATGAAAAAACAGTCTTTTCAATATCATTTCATCACAGATTACTTAGAAGAAAACTTCTGAGAGTATGTGATTATATGTTTAGTTAAAACTTTACTGAGGAAACTCTAAGCTTAAAACTGGTATGTTGGTTGTATAAATGGATTTGAGAAATTAACTGACAATTCCTGCAAAGTAACTCACATTTTTTCATCCGTCACATATCAGTACTATTCAATAAATGTCATTTTCAAAGTTTTTAGTGCACATCAATGCAAAATTCATATACTTAGGTCTAACTTACCAATCAATACCAAAACGTCATGTTACAGTATATACAGTATTATTAACAACAAGAAAAGGAATTAAATAATTTTTTATCTTACTGCTTCCACAGTCCTGAAAGAATTAGAACGTCAAACACTACATGTCTTATTACAAATAATAAAAACTTTTTATTCTCTTATTATTTTATACCCAATCACCTGTGTTGTTCCTTCTGCTGGCCAACAGAAGAAGTTGTAAGTTTATGTCCATCCTTAGTACTGACTCTTATCCAGAAAATCTCAAATGTAATTTCAATTTCTATCTCATGTAATTTGAGTTCTTATCTACTGTGACAAATACACCAGCTCCATTTACGATTAGAGTCTACTCTCAATATACACTTCAATTTTCCCCAAAAATCCTACTGCCATCAATTTTGGATTTGACCAAGGTTTATGCATTTGCTATAATTGGAGTGTCACAGCTTTTTCGGGGAGCTTCAAACTCTGACACTTTACTCTGAATGTTTCAACAGTTAGTCATGGGGATTTTAATACTCTTTTCTGGGCCAGCCATTTCTTTGGATATTACACTGACACTTCTGGGTCCACTACAGGTGTCATTATCTTGGTAGCAGTGTCTGATTTACAGGGCACACCTGACCCATTTATGGAGACTCAACAGTTCTCAACCCTATGACACAAGACCAGAAAATCACAGCCTAACTTGTCACAAAACCTTTGAATTCTCTTGTTTAATCCTTTCACTGTGTTCAGAGCAACGGTGCTGGGGGATGTGAGAGGGGGGCGGGGGTTGCTTGATTAGTTTTCAGAACAAGGCTGCAAACTGTGAGCTTCACTGAAACTTTTAGTGCAAGGCTGGTCTTCTCAACCAAATCTGCCAATAGCTGGAATGATCCAAATATGAGCTTGGAGCCCAGATAGGAGGAATTGTTTGTTCCAATGGGCACCAAAATATGCTGTTTTTGCACCCTGTTCCCTCAATGGCTGCCGGATTAGCTTCTTCAACATGCAGAATTAGATCCCCAGGTATACACACTGAGTGCACCTATTGTTCCTTCCCAACACCCCCACTGCCATTTCCCTGAATCCTTCCCTTTCGTTTCTGCCTCCTCTTAATACTGATCACAGTAGGTTACCCAACAGGTGAAGTGAATCTCACTGGCTCAGTTTTGGTTTCAGTGAAAGATGTTACCTCTAACTTGTTGGTTAGACAAATTGAAGTAACAGCTTGAGTTCCCCCCTAGTCTCTGTCTTCCCTATACAGGGCACTTAATGCTATCACTAAATTACCATTCACAGTTAAATGAATGAGTAGTAATAGATTTTGTACTTCCTGTAGAGGAGACAAGATCCACAGGAGAGGATAGTGCTTGAGGTATCTTTCATATCTCCTATATGTGACTCTCGGGAGCTCTCCCAACACACTCATTTGCAGCAGTTTCCAATTGTTTGACAATAGTCATGGTAATTCCAAGTTGCTCATACCATGTTTGAGAAAATCTTTCACAGTGTGGCTGCAATGTCGCTGGTTCAAAGTTTCACAGAACAGTAGACACATAACATTAAAATATGCCTGCTGAGTGTCTCTTAATTTCTGGACCTGTTAAGTTAAAGTGCTTTTAATTCCATTTAAGAATTGAAGCAATTACTATATAAAATGAGATTTCTATTAAGACAATGGAAAAAAAAAACTGGGATAAAAGTTATTAATTTCCTGAAACTTTTTTGAGGTTATATTCACTAACAAATGAGAAAATAGCATTAATTTATAATAAATGTAAACTCAAAACTGGCGAATAGCGAGGCCAATTATCCCGTGTAACACAATAAAAAAAGACCCATTGGGGTACCAGTATATATTAATCACCATCTCAACTTCTCAGGTGGTGATTTACATATACCTTTAGGTATCAACAGCTGTGGAAGCAAAATGTGGAACACACATAAAATTGTTTCTTTTTGGGTTATCAGCAAAGTGAATGCATAGACTGAAAAAAAAGAAAGATTCATAAGGCACTGGTGGCTGGAAAATACCAAGGGGTTGTAAAGCTACCTAACAGGAAAGCATTTTTTTTCTCTGCTCACAATAGGGCCTTTCCTCACAATGTATGAGATTTACATCTTAAGTTTATCTGTTGAGTGTAGGTGAGTATAATGTTCTATACATCACACAGTGTTATATATGTGAAGTAAGATGAGAGACAAGAGAGGGTGAAACCTAGTCCCAGCAAATAGCCTACTCCTCTTCAACAGCACCAAAGGGACCACAGATCTCAACATCACCATCTGACAGGCAGATCGACATCTACAATGTCACATGCCCTCACTCCATGACAAAGGTACAGAGAAATCTGGAATTTAATCCAGGACCTTGGTGGAAAGTCTGCTGATTAGGACCATTATGCCACCACCTCTAATCCCCTTGTGAACCATATACTGGTGTCAAACTCTCTTTCACCACCAGGATTCAAACTGGCTACTTCCAAGCCGAATGCAGCCTCACATGCATGCATTAGGATCTTGGCTATGGAGCACAGTATTTTCTTGAAGCAATATTTCAATGAATTTTCTAGTCATCATCTTCATTTGAATTGAAGATGACTAGGAGAAATCTAGCTGAAATATTGCTTCAAGATGACACTGCTCTGAGATATTTTTGTTATCGGAGATTACATAACTTACCCATATTATGTATTATACAACATTATGTACTGTACATCATTATTTGATGTAAGTTATAATGTGTTGTTCACCACATAATATGAACATATTCTGTAGGTTGCAATCACAATGACTTGTCTTACATTATGAGTAGATAGTTTACAATATGTAATTTAAAGGACCAAAAATTAACAAATCTTTCATTAGAAAACTAATCTATTACAGATTTATATTTTTGCTTACCTTCTTCAATTCAGGCTTTTTCTCTGGTTCCTTTTTCTGAAATATGAAACAGATAATTAGAAACCTCATATTATCTTGTCTACCATATTTTTGTGGTGATGAGTAAAAAGCTGCAATAAAGTTATTTATAGGAGAATATTCTCAAAATCTAAACAATGTGTGGTGACTGACAAGAGAAGCACACTGAAGAGAGGTACTATCACTCTTACTCTGCATCCTACACCAAAAAGCTGGTTGTAGTTTTATGTGTAATTAGGCATTGACTGGACTGGATGCCAACCTGTATTACTACATACACCATGAAAGCTATTACAAATGTAATAGCTTTCATTATCACTCCAAAAATTTTATTTTTCATATGGTTATGGCGTTATCTTTATTAGATAGTAAAAAATCACCCATGATAAAAATGGATTTCAACACTATGATTCAAAATGGCCAGCATTTAGTCAAGGAACTCTCCAAACACATGTTGTTTAACCCTTAAGTTTCTCTTGGGATTCAGTTATTGTAGCCCCATGAAAGATGGGTGTCTTCAGATCATTTCTTAAAATACTTTTTAATTCAAGTTTCTCAATATAGCATTACTGCAGTTAGCATTTGTATATACATAAGTAAATATAAATACAAACTGCCATGTATAGAAAATCAAGCATTTTCAGTTAAAATAAAATTTAAAAATTTCTGAAATTACCTAGCAATTTTGTATCTTAATCCCCACAAGAAATGTATGTGCTCATCTACACATAACTGTAAAGGCTCTTCATCACAGAGCAGTAAGTGTCAAACCTAGCAGTGAAATGAGTTCATACGTTTGTTTCACAACTTAGGAAGGATGACTTCGTGATCATATGAATAACTGCATTTGCTAGGATGATGAAAATTGAGCTGCTGGACAAACAACCTTCAATAAAGTTGAGACAAATTGAAAAAATTACCCAAGGGCTTCACAATCAATACAGAATATTCATGGTATTAGGGTTGTGTAGCAAATGAAATTCTCTTCAATAAACTTCATGATAACATGCCACTGTGAAACAACTGATTGATGATTTTATTCATAACTGTTATTTTTTCAGCAACTGTGTCATATATTTGTTTTCAGAATAAAATTCAGTTATCTGCTGCACAACTGGAATATTTATTCAAAATAATCTTATTTTCTGTCTGGTGATCACTGCTTTTATTTCAAACTAGCTGGTTTCTGACAATGTCACCTATCTGCATTCATATCTCAGAGTTAAAGAGTAATCTGTCTTAACACAACTATCACTTCATTGTCATATACATGGTAGTGCCTGAAACCAGTCATTTTGAAATAAAAATAGTGATGACAGGCAGAAAAGAAGTCTATTTTGTATAAATAAGGATCATGAATAATTCCGTCACAAATATGTCGCCTTTTGATGGCATATTTATTTCACTTAACTGGTTTCAACAAATAAATCTGTTATCTTCAGAAGTTTGATGTTGGCTTCATAGACATCAATAACTTCATCAATGAAGGATAGTGCCATGACATGTCACAAAATTTACTAATTGTATATGATAATTATAACCACAGACTGATAATTAACTTAAGAGTGAATTGATCTGTACATAAGCTTGATTCATTAACTCTAAGTTATCACTCTGTAGTTACCATTACTACATACACCATGTACATTTTGCAATATGTCATGGCATTATGTTTCACTGATGAAGATGGTGACATCTGTTAAGCCAATATAAAAATAACTGACTGTATAAATCACACACCCATATAACTACAAAAATGCAATTATGACAGAATTCAATATTTCAGTGAGTGAGGAAGTGAATTGTTGAGAAATTATAATAATTAGAAATGGAGAACATTATTTTGAGACCTGTACCAGGGTAAAAAAAAAAAAAAAAAAAAAAAAGAGAGAGAGAGAGAGAGAGAGAGAGAGAGAGAGAGAGAGAGAGAGAGAGAGAAGAAGAAGATCGCTATAATTCAGTTCACAGTAAAGTTAGTTTATGAGGAGAACATAATTAGCTTCAACCTAGAAAGAGAAGAAGGGATGAGAGTAGATGAGGTGTCCTAGGTTTATACTGAAGATGGATAATGGTACTCTAGAATGAACTGACAAACAGGGCATATGAAATAGAACAACAGAAATTTTTAGCTTTGAAATTTGCCCAAAAGATAATGGAGCAATTATTGTAAGTGCCAACACACATGCTCTTTCATAACCATAAAGGTATGATGGTGTTATCACAAAACAACTGTCAAAATACAGTTCCTTGCACTAGTGAGAAGAAAGGGTTTATTCGAAACCTGAAGTACGTTTCAACTTTGTTCATTGCAGTCAATTCAGTACATACACCATTGTCTTCAAAGAGCGCAGTTTACTGTTGTAATTGATGAGGCTTTGTCAGTTTTTCTGCTGTCACTTCTTAAATATTGCTCTCTGACTGAAATTCACTTCTACATTCTCTGTACAATCAGAGCTGAGATCTATGTTCTCAAAATAGGAAACAAAAACTGAATCACCATGATTTCCAGCTAATAATAATAAATATGTTAAAAAGTTGTGAACGTGAGAGGGAACAGGATTTGTTTGATTTATGAACAAATATAAAGCAGTAACCTGCAAAATGACCCCAGTATTTTAGAATTTGTTTCATATTCTGTAATGAAACACTTACACGGATAATACCAAGAGAGAGAAAGGCTGAACAGCACTTACATCCATGACGTGCAACTCTCAAAGGGATTGGTCACTTCTCCTCCATGAAGAAGAAAAGTATAGTACTGAGAACTACAAGTACGATTTTCTATTGTATTTCTACCAGCTTTTCTGTCTCTTTGTAATGGTAACAATTTTCTATTATGATTGTATCTCTAATACATAAGAAATGACTACAAGAACTAATAAATATCAAGTAAAACACTAAAGGAAGGGGACCAATGACCATAGCAGTCTGGTCCCTTTAATCCCGCAAACCAACCAACCCACTAAAGGAAGTGAGAACAAAATCTATAAATGACTTCAGAGGGTCAGAGGGGAGGGGGGGGGGGGGGGGGGGGGGAGGGGGATGGATATGTGAATATGTGAGTGAGTGATTCATCAATGTCACATGAAAAGTTGTGGACAAATGAATACTAAAGATAAAGTATGTACCAAACTGCTGTTTATGAGTTAACTACACAACTGCAAAGAGAAATCAAAATATGTGCAGCTTCTAATGGCAGATTGAAAAGAAGCAGTATAAAACACTACTATTACAATTCCAGTAATCATTAAAGTTTCATCATTTCTTGAAAATTTTCATTTGGCAAGACGTTGTTTTAACACACCAAATCAAAACAAAGACACACCAAATGAAAATAAAGACAAAGGAAGTTTTTGTAAAACCATATAACACATTTATAAGACATGAAATAACAGTATCTATAAGATAACATTCCCTCTGCACAATTCTCATGCTCACATCTTGGGCTAAAGATGTAACTCAGAAGCATCAGTACAATGAACTTTCTCCATCCAGAAAGTTGACATTATGGTAGACAAAGTTATGATTACTGCAATACCAACAGATAGGAGGTATTATTTTGCAGGTTTTGTCAAAAACACTGAAGCATTATGAACATAACAGTCAGTGTATTTCTTAAACATGAGTGACATCATGCACTGAGTTGTGTTATTAGAACAAAATCAGAAGTCTCACTACACCTAGTGGAGCTGAATCCAGGTTTTGACATTATAAATGCACACGAACAGATTGTTAATGTGACTCAATGTAAGATATATACACAGTGAAGCACCTAAACTGTATACCTGAAATAGCTTATGGCTCATTCAAGACATTTATAATCTCTTTTTATCTAGAGAAGTAGTCACCAGGGACTCATAAAACAAAAGTTAACATGTTATCAAATGTCATTAAAACTGAGACACAGACACTCACTTTTTTTAAAAAAAAAAACAATGTAACTCTGCTTTTTTCCACCACAACGAAGATCTATATGAGACAAATACAATTATGATTTTTTGCAAGTCTGACAATAAATTATAGACTAAGAATTCAGCAAATACAGGGATTTCTGTGCTGTTGTTATGACAGTGTTTATGGTAGTTCAGAAGTTTACTCCACTCTCCACAAAAACTGGTGCTGCTGAAGCCTCAATGGAAACCAGCATCATGAATGCAAGAGATACTTGATCAGGCTACAAAACAGGCCAATTGGCTTTCAGGGATATTACATTTTGTTTGATACAAAAAATGTTTAAACTTTTGTAAACTCTGTTCAAGCATAACTTTCTGCCTCAACTCTGCGGTGCAAGTTTCCCTGAAGGGTGGTTTAAACTTCTAAGTGGCTACTCAAATGGCTGCAACAACAGCATAGAAATCCCCATATTCAATGTATTTTTATTTTGTTGTTTTCAGTGAACCCTACAAAAGAGTCATATTACTTAACTTAATGTGGTACAAAAAATACCATAGTGAGATAAAAAAAGTTGATGGTTTTATCTTCATGACTAGTGACACAGCAAAATTTCATTGATTTTTGTTTCATAAGCCTCTGGTGACTATTCATCTATGCAAAAAGAGGTTATAAATATTGTCAATAATTTGAAAGTTGTTTAAAGTGAAAAGGATATCACTTCTCTCTGTAAACCATTTGATAAAGAAATTCTGCATATCATTCATTACCAGCTATTTAGTTTTCATGACCAAAATCCTTTCACATTATATATAGTTTGTGTAATGATTAAGCAGTGTGAACAGTGACAGAAATAGTGGAAGAATTTAGTCTTTGTTCTGCAGTATTACTGTTAGAAAGTTACCCAGAAGTTGTACCGTTGTAAGTGTGAATACTGTTTACAATTACCTTCTCTGGCTCCACTTTCTTAATGGGCTCAACCCTCTTTTCCGCTGGCTTCTCCTCCTTTTTCTCAACTTTTTCTTCCACCTTCTATAGAGGATAATGTGTTACAGAGTTAAGTGACAAGCTGTGGTGATCATTATCATAATACTTATTTCTGAAATGTTTCAAATCCACAAGATTCTATGGAACAAAACATGTTTTAAATCTAATCTAATTAGCAGAACCAGTAGTAGTTTTGGGGCAGTTAACAATGATATTCTCCTACTATGCCATTACCAAACAGAATGTAACAAATATCAATGGAATGTTTTAATACTGTTTCTGAATAGCTGGTTTCATTCAGATAACATACTCTGGAAATATATACTCTAGGTGTGAATTGGTTAAATACACGGCAATATGCCAAATAATGTTCCTTCCCCAAAGAATATCTATAGCAGTTTAAAAAATAATGTAGTTACTGCATAGATGATACTGATTGTCACTGATAACTAGCAATGCCAATTACTTCTGTGACACAGAAGAAAAATTTTGAGAAGCAGTAGTATGCAAAGGATTGTGTAATCTTCCACGTAGTCATTTTCTGCAAGCGTTTTTGTATCTACTAAGACACTGAAGTAACTACAGTTTTTAAGACATGTTGTGTAAGTTGTCAATGTCGATGTTTGCAGTCTATTTTGTTCTTCTCATTATTAAATGCTGTAAATAACAAATTCTTGAATTTATATTTACTACATATCATATTAAAGAAACAGCAAAATTTTCATTTAGTAAAATCTCATACACTGGTGTTCAAAACTTAAGGATGAGAGTAGCCTTCAAAAGTTACTGCCAAGTAACATAGCTCAATTAAATTTGGACAATACATAAACAGACCTGCCATTATAGTACATAAGGTAACTGAAAGGAACACACAATGAGACAAACAGAAATGGGACTTTTATTGAAAGACAATAATAACAATGAAGTAAGCACAATTCATGATGGTACCCTGGACATTACAAAAGGTGGTTCTCAGTAAGGCATGTAATCACCATGGACAGCAATGTATACTCTACAGTGTGCTACCACATTGGCCACAATGTTGGTAAGGAGTTCTTGTGGTACTTGGTTCCATTCCTACACCAGTGAGGTTGACAACTGCTGGATGGTCCTTGATACATGTGGACATATTATAATATGTCTTCCCAATGCATCCCACATGTGTTGAGTAGGAGTTAAGTCAGTGGAGCTGTGTCATAATAATGCACACATGCATTGTCATTGATAAAAATGAGGTTAGACATGCATGGGGAAGGAGTACAGTGTCATAATAATGCTGATCTGTGAGTGTACCATGTTCAAAGAACAGGAGGTCAGTATGAGCATGCAACATTATGTCACACCACACCTAACACATGGACCACCAAAACAATCATGTTTGACAACATTCCTGGGTGCATTACGTGTTCCCACCTTTTGCCATATGAGGGTAGGTCCAGCATTGTCGAACATAATCATTTTGGTTGTGCAGTTATTATGGGAGTGGAAGCATAATGTTGTATGGCTATACTAACCTCCAGGTACCTGAACATGGTACACTCACTGGTCAACATTATTGTGAGTCTGTACTTCTTCACCATGTTTATCTTTTCAGGGATGCATTCGGTCCTGACTTCATTTTTATGGATGACAATGCATAACAGCATTGAACAGCACATGTGGAGGAGCTCTTGGTAGAAGAGGATACTTGATGAATAGACCTGGCCTGCCCATTCCTCCAATTTAAATCCATTTGAGGACATGTGGGATACATTGGTGACACACATTGTGACACATCTACATGCAGCAATGACCACCCAGCAGTAGTCAAACTTGCTGGTGGAGGAATGGAATGCCCTCCCACAAGAACTCCTAATCAACATTGGGGCCAGCATGGGAGCATGCTGCAAAGCATGTACTCATGGTGATCACACACCCTGTTAAGACCCATGTCCCGCCATCTGTAATGTCCAGGGGAACACCATGAATCACAGTGATTTCAGTGTTATTATTGCCTCTGAATGAAAGTGTCTTTTCTCTTTGCCTAATTACAAGTGTCATTTCTCTTTGCCTAATTACACATTTCTTGCAGTTACCGTATGTACTAAACTGTACCAGTTCTTTCTCTGAACTGTCCAGCTTTCAGTGAACTATCTAACTTGATACTGACACAACATGCAAAAATTACTTTCATCCTTAAGCTTTGCACACCAGTGTATAATGAGAAAGTCAAAACACATATCTGTGTTTCATAATAAATTCCAAACAGCTTTTGTGAAGGTGGCACAACTTTGTACCCTGTAAATGATTATAGAAATTCCTGGCTATTATACCGGGTGATCAAAAAGTCAGTATAAATTTGAAAACCGAAAAAAAAAACAACGCAGAATAATGTAGATAGAGAGGTACAAATTGACACACATGCTTGTAATGACATGGGGTTTTATTAGAACCAAGACAATACAAAGTTCAAAAATGCCAGACAGATGGCGCTTCATTTGATCAGAATAGCAATAATTAGCATAACAAAGTAAGACGATGTTCTTTACAGTAAATGCTCAATATTTCCACCATCATTCTTCAACAATAGGTGTAGTCGAGGAATAATGTTGTGAACAGCACTGTAAAGCATGTCCGGAGTTATGGTGAGGCATTGGCGTCAGATGTTGTCTTTCAGCATCCCTAGAGATGTTGGTCGATCACGATACACTTGCGACTTCAGGTAACCCTAAAGCCAATAATCGCACAGACTGAGGTCTGGGGACCTGGGAGGCCAAGCATGGCGAAAGTGGTGGCTGAGCACACGATCATCACCAAACGACGCGCGCAAGAGATCTTTCACACGTCTAGCTTTTTTTGTTCTAATAAAACCCCATGTCATTCCAAGCATGTGAGTCAATTTTTACCTCTCTATCTACTCTATCTACATTATTCTGTGGTTTATTAAGTTTTCAAATTTATACTGACTTTTTGATCACCCGGTATTTTACAAAATTTATTCCTGCTACACTCTGAAAGTAGCTGTAATCAGTTGCTATATTACTATTTTAAATGAACCTATGTAGGACCTATTATCAGAATACATTCTATTGTTGTGCAGTGCTTTGTGTTTAGACAGTTCAGAATATGATGATATGTGAATAGAATCTTCAGTGATATGGCAAAAAAGAAACACTGGGATGTGGGCATCAAATATTGTTTCTTTTCATATTAAAACACACACACATACACACAGTTTTGCATTTTATGTCCATGTGCCAATGTTCTACCATGTCACTGAAGATTGTATTCACACTTTGTGTGTGTGTGTGTGTGTGTGTGTGTGTGTGTGTGTGTGTGTGTGTGTGTGTGTGTGTGTGTATATAAATGACAAGCAATGTGTAAGTTGGCACAAAAAGATGAAATACATATTTTCTAGCAAAGTAATTATAGGTCAGGCACATACCTATGTCATTAAAAAGTACATTCGTACATTGTTAACAGAAGTATTGTTCAAGGAATTACTACATGCAAAAAGACAACTTTTTCTGTTTATTGTTCAGTGCAAATACAGTATGTATATTGTCAAGACACCTACTTTCTAGTATAGTATGAACTGCAGTTAAAACAAAAATCATGTATATTAATACCATCATGCTAACAGCAAACTTAGCAAACAATTTTAGTATATGCACTCAGGCTTTAGTATTTTGTTAAGAAATACCTGTATGGTTAGTTTCTACGCTTAGCATTTCACAATAGAATATCAATGTGTTAGTATGCTATACAGATATAATATAAATTGCTTAAGAGGCACTTCTCCATGTAATAGTTTTTCTACCAGCACTCATCAATCACCTATGAAGTGGCTAAGTGTGGCTATGAAACGAAGTTGATTTTTTCCCATTTTATCTACAGAAAATGTGAAAATACTGATAGCAGTTTTCATCAGTGCCTGAGAGAACATTGTCACAAATGCATGTTAAACATTTTTATCTGCTTGGTCTTAGATCTTTAGCCTCATTATCAAATTCATAAGCCCGAAAAGGCATGAACACAAAATGAAACTGATCTATCCTTTCTCTGCTAAATCATATGGTACAAAAATGGCCTACCATAAAATAAGATGTTACAGAAGATCCCAAACAGACACTATGTTAGTCATATGGTACCATAAAACAGAAAAATGTGAAGTGAGTGTGGAAGCCAGTTACCTTTTGGATTATTTTTAAAAATAGATTTATTGGTAGCGAAGAGAGAAAGAGCAACTTGAAGAATTATAATTTATTTTGTGTGTAAAACATTACACTCCAGAAGTTAAATGTTGCTGCAAAACAGTGCACTTTTTCATGGAAATCAAGTGAAGGGAAGGAGATAAGTTTTACATTTACCTTTACAGTTTCCACTTTCTTAGGCTCAGGCTTCTTTTGTGTTGGTTTCTCTTCCTCTTTTTTCTCAACTTTTTTCTCCTCTTTCTAAAGACAATAATGAATTTGAATTACAGTGCAGAAAGTGGGTAACACTGTTGCAGTAATGATACTGTGCAATAATTTTGGTTTCAAGGTTAAGCAGAGTTGTTAAAGGAGAATCCCTCATACCCAACGAAAACGTTACCTAGGTAATACATTTATTATGTCGAATGGGCGTCACTGTTAAAATAATCTCACTGCAGAAACAGGTAACGAAATTCTGTTTACAGCAACTTTCATTCATTTGTTGCAATATTAAATACGATAGGAGCCTGAAACTTTACCAAAGGGTTACAGTGACGTATATAAAATGCATCATGACAGAACAGCATTCCATTACACCAGAAGGATTATTTAGTATCCAAATGGCATAAGTTCTAAGACATTAGCATGCATGATACTGCCACGCTCTGTTGTTGAAATCTGTCTCACAAAAATATACTTATATTCATGGGAGGTGATTGTTTATCTTTGTAATCTTGATAAGTTTTAAAAGATAAGGTGATATAAAAATACCACAGCCTGTGACAAAGAGTGATGTGCTGAAATGAAATGTCGTGTGACGAGGGCCTCCCGTCTGAGGTTGACAGGAGTATAATTCCAGTTTTGCCATTTGGTGCCTCATAATTTTATCATTATCATTCCAAAACAATACTACTGGCAAACGTTTTCATTAGTTTTTATCATTTGTCATTACAGTCATTCTGTTATGATCAGTATTCAATTTATATTACACATAGTATACATATTGATAACTTTTGCAAATATAATCAATACACATGTGACTTTTTCCTATTAAAATCACCAATATTCACTTCTTTAAGGGTACCAGAATCTTCCTGACTAGTTTAGGTTAATGATATGGAACTGCAAATTCAGTTACGATCCCAATATGATTAAAAACCACAATGTAACAGAATATCCTACAACGGGAGCTGCCAGAATATAGTCCTTGTATATGAAAGTTAATTTGAGGGTCTGCCGGGGGGCCTTATCCCAGATGTGGAGGCGGCCTTGCCTGTGGCTACCAAGTGTGCAGAGTGCAGTCATCTGCATGTTGTGACTCAGGTCGACACCAATGAAGCCTGTCACATGGGTTCTGAGGCAATCCTCAGTTTATACAGGCAGCTGGTGGAGACTGCTGGCCTCAGGTGTCACGTCCAAGCTGAGCTTGCAATTTGCTGAATCATTCCCACAGTTGATCACGGTCCTTTGGTTTGGAGCTGAATGGAGGGTCTCAACCACAAGCTTCGTTGACTCTGTGACAGTCTTGGCTGAAGATTTCTAGGCCTGTGTTATTGTGTGGGGATTTGTAGGGCTCCCTTTGATAGGTTAGGGGTGCACTATCCAAAGGAAGCAGTTACTCAGGTAGCAGATTACTTCTGTAGTGCACATGAGGGTTTTTAGGCTAAACAGTCATTTGATGTGCTCTGATGAACACTTGTCAGTTGATATGCAGCAAGGTAAGTCAAATGGCATTCAGAACAAATACATTTCAACTGTTACAATTTCATCAGTAAACTGTCGAAGTACTCATAATAAAGTACCCAATTTACTCACATCCAGGAAAGTTCTCCACTCAAATTATTCTTGGGACTGAAAACTGACTGAAACCTAATGTGGAAAGCTCTGAGATATTTAGTGAGTGATTGGAACGCATATTGGAGAGACAGGTTAGAGGCCATAGGATGGGGACTGTTCATTGCAGTTGAGAAAAATATTGTCTCTATTGAAGACGAAGTTGAGTGTGACAGCAAAGTTATATGGTTACATATAACAGTTGTAGGTGAAACCACACTAATTGTTGGATGTTTTTACTGGCCACCCAATTGCTGAGTTTAGACTAGAATGTCTATGGATTCATTGTAGTGGATACTGAGAGACAGTCATGCAAAACACTTTTCAACACATTTTTTGAAAATTGTCTTGAGCAGCTAGCTCGGCAGCTGACATGCAATGGAAATATCTTACTCCTTGTAGCTACAAATAAGCCAGGCCTTGTCGACAATGTCAGTATAGAAATGGGGAAATGGGGATTAGCAGTCATGATGTCATCATAACAATTATGATTACGAAAATTAATAAATCAGTTAAGAAGGCTAGGAGAGTGTTTCTCCTAGATAGAGCAAATACACAGTTATTAAGATCTCACTCAGGCAATAAATTGGGATCACTAGTTCCAGTAAGATGGATGTAGAGGAATTATGGGCAAAGTTTATGTAGATTGTAAATCATGGTCTGGAGAGTTATGTGTTTAGTAAGCGGATAAAGGATGGAAAAGACCCACCATGGTTTAATAACGAAATTCAATGGATGCTGTGGAGGCTGTTGCACTCTTAGTTCAAAAGGAAATGCATAAATGGCAAGTGAAGGTTAATATAGATTTGTGTGACTCTGAAAAGATCTAAGCAAGAAGCATACAACAAATACCACCATCACAACTTGGCAAAAAATCTGGCAAAGAACCCAAGAAGATTCTGGTCTTTCGTAAAATTGATAAGCAGATCTAAGGCTTATATTCAGTCCCTTGTCAGCCAATCTGGTGTGGCAGTTGAACACAGCAAAAAAAAAGTGGAAGTTTTGAATTTCATGTTCAAGAAATGGTTCGCACAGGAGAATCATACAAACACAAACATATCATCATTTGACCATAGGACAGACTCCTGTATGGATGACACAGTAAAAAGCATACCTGGTGTAGAAAAACAACTGAAAAATTTGAAAACAAATAAATCAACAGCTCCTAACTTGCATTTATCATGAATCTCTCACCCAGCACAAGGTTCCAAGTGACTCAAAAAAAGTGCAGGTGACCCCAGTATACAACAAAGGTAAAAGAATGGCCCTAATAAATTACAGACCAATATCCCTAACTTCTGCTGTTTGCTGCAGAATCCTTGAACATCTTCTCAGTTTGAATATAATAAACTTTCTGGAGGTTAATAAATGTATGTGCATGAATCAGCATGGTTTTAGAAAGCATCACTTGTGCAAAACTCAGCTTTCTGTTTTCTCATGATATACTGAGAACTATGGATGAGGGGCAACAGGTAGATTCCATATTTCTAGATTTCTGGAAAGCATTTGACATGGTGCCCCATTGCAAGCTGTTAATGAAGAAAGGAGCACATGGAATAAGTTCACAGATATGTGAGTGGTTCAAAGACTTCTCAAATAATAGAACCCAGTAAGTTGTCCTAGATGGCAAGTGTCCATCAGAGACAAGGGTATCGTCAGGAATGCACCAGGGTAGTGTGATAGGACCACTGTTGTTCTCTATATACATAAATGATTTGGCTGACAGAATGGGCAGCAATCAGTGGTTGTTTGCTGATAATGCCATGGTTTATGATAAGGTGTCAAAGTTGAGTGACTGTAGGAAGATACAAGATGACTTAGACAAAATTTACAGTTGGTGTGATAGTGGCAGCTAGCCCTAAATGTGGAAAAATGTAAGTTAATGCAGATGAGTAGGAAGATAAAACCTGTAATGTTCAGATACAGCATTACTTGTGTCCCACTTGACACAGTCAAATCATTTAAATATCTGGGCATAACGATGCAAAGCGATATGAGGTGGAATGAGAATGTGAGAGCTGTGGTAGAGGAAGCGAATGGACAGCTTTGGGTTATTGGGAGAATTTTAGGAAAGAGTGGTTCACCTGTAAAGGAGACTGCATTTAGGATGCTGGTGTGACCTATCCTTGAGTGTAGTTTTCATGCTCAGTAACAAACAAAAGTATTTACAGAAATAGTACAATTTAAAATGTCTTACTCATGAGTACTGCTTGAGTGTTTGGGATTGGTACCAGGTCAGACTGAAAGAAGACATTGAAGCATTTCAGAGGTGGGCTGCTAGATTTGTTACCAGTAGGTTCAAACAACATGTAAATGTTATGGAGATGCTTTGGGACCTCAAATGGGAATCTCTTGAGGGAAGGCAACTTTCTTTTCCAGAAACAATATTGAGAAAATTTAGAGAACCAGCATTTGAAGCTGAGAGCCAAATGATTCTATTGTTGCCAACACACAATTGTGCATAAGGACCACAAAGATAATATACCAGAAATTAGGCCTCATATGGAGGCATACAGAGTCATTTTTCCCTTGTTCTACTTGCAAGTGGAACATGAAAGGAAAGGACAAGTAGTGGTACACAGTATGCGCTGCCACACACAATATGGTTGCTTGTGGAGTAAACAGGTTGTTACAAAGAGGTACGGCCAAGCTTTCAGGAAGCATTCCTCACACACAAAGAAAGAAAATATGTTATGTGGACATGCATCCGGAAACGTTTACTTTCCATGTTAGAGCTCATTTTATTACTTCTCTTCAAATCACATTAATCATGGAATGGAAACACACAGCAACAGAATGTACCAGTGTGACTTCAAACACTTTGTTACAGGAAATGTTCAAAATGTCCTCCGTTAGCGAGGATGCATGCATCCATCCTGCGTCGCATGGAATCCCTGATGCGCTGATGCAGCCCTGGAGAATGGCATATTGTATCACAGCCATCCACTATACGAGCACGAAGAGTCTCTACATTTGGTACCGGGGTTGCGTAGACAAGAGCTCTCAAATGCCCCCATAAATGAAAGTCAAGAGGGGTTGAGGTCAGGAGAGCATGGAGGTCATGGAATTGGTCTGCCTCTACCAATCCATCGGTCACCAAATCTGTTGTTGAGAAGCGTACGAACACTTCGACTGAAATGTGCAGGAGCTCCATCGTGCATGAACCACATGTTGTGTCGTACTTGTAAAGGCACATGTTCTAGCAGCACAGGTAGAGTATACCGTATGAAATCATGATAACGTGCTCCATTGAGTGTAGGTGGAAGAACATGGGACCCAATCAAGACATCACCAACAATGCCTGCCCAAACGTTCACAGAAAATCTGTGTTGATGAGGTGATTGCACAATAGCGTGCGGATTCTCATCAGCCCACACATGTTGATTGTGAAAATTTACAATTTGATTATGTTGGAATGAAGCCTCATCCGTAAAGAGAACATTTGCACTGAAATGAGGATTGACACATTGTTGGATAAACCATTCGCAGAAGTGTACCCGTGGAGGCCAATCAGCTGCTGATAGTGCCTGCACACGCTGTACATGGTACGGAAACAACTGGTTCTCCCATAGCACTCTCCATACAGTGACGTGGTCAACGTTACCTTGTACAGCAGCAACTTCTCTGACGCTGACATTAGGGTTATCGTCAACTGCACGAAGAATTGCCTCGTCCATTGCACGTGTCCTCGTCGTTCTAGGTCTTCCCCAGTTGCGAGTCATAGGCTGGAATGTTCCATGCTCCCTAAGATGCTGATCAATTGCTTCGAACGTCTTCCTATCAGGACACTTTCGTTCTGTCTCGATACAAACGTACCGCGCCACGGCTATTGCCCCGTGCTAATCCATACATCAAATGGACATCTGCTAACTCCGCATTTGTAAACATTGCACTGACTGCAAAACCACGTTTGTGTGAACACTAACCTGTTGATGCTACGTACTGATGTGCTTGATGCTAGTACTGTAGAGCAATGAGTCGCATGTCAACACAAGCACCGAAGTCAGCATTACCTTCCTTCAATTGGGCCAACTGGCGGTGAATTGAGGAAGTACAGTACATACTAACGAAACTAAAATGAGCTCTAACATGGAAATTAAGCGTTTCTGGACACATGTCCACATAACATCTTTTTTTTATTTGTGTGTGAGGAATGTTTCCTGAAAGTTTCGCCGTACCTTTTTGTAACACCCTGTATATGTAGATGTGGAACACCTGTGGGTTCATAAGGACAGACAGTGCATCTAATTCCAGGTCCAGGACTACTTCATCTGGACTGTTTGTCTGCACGAGGTTCATTCCAATACATTTTCTTATGGTCTTCAGTCCAAAGTCCTGTTTGAGGCAATTATGCATACAGGTTTCTTCATATCTGCATAAGTACTACAATCTACATCCACTTAAATCTGTTCACTATTGTCAAGCTGAGGTCTCTCTCTATAGCCCCCCACCCCCTCTCTCACTGCCTTACATACCAAACTAATCATTGACTTTTTTTGTAACACCACATTTCAAAAGTTTCTATTATTTTCTTGTCCATACAAACTTTCTTTCAGAAATAAGAACCGAGCGAGGTGGCACAGTGGTTAGCACACTGGACTCGCATTCGGGAGGACGACGGTTCAATCCCGCGTCCGGCCATCCTCATTTAGGTTTTCCGTGATTTCCCTTGATCACTTGAGGCAAATGCCGGGATGGTTCCTTCGAAAGGGCACGGCTGATTTCCTTCCCCATCCTTCCCTAATCCGAGCTTGTGCTCCGTCTCTAATGACCTCGTTGTTGACGGGACATTAAACACTAATCTCCTCCTCCTCTCCTCAGAAATATGATGCTAAAGAAGTAAATTTGATTTCTGTATGTTTTAATTACTAAAAAGTGAAATATAATATTTTGTATTCAAGACGAGTGCAAACGAGAACAGCAAGCATTCAATTGTTGTGCAGAGAGCTAAAGAAGTTAACTTGATTTCTGTATGTTTTAATTACTAAAAAGTGAAATATAATATTTTGTATTCAAGACGAGTGCAAACGAGAACAGCAAGCATTCAATTGTTGTGCAGAGATCATCACATTTTTGTGTTATCTACACATCCTTCTTCCACATTTTCAATTATTGAACTTTATGCTGCTCCTCAGAATGAAGGAAACTGGAAAAGAGGAAGAGTCTTTAACAGAAAATTTACTTTGTTTCTTGTCTTCTTCTATATAACACTGACATACTGCCAAAAGGTTTTCTTCTTTATCAAAAACAGCCTGTTATTTAGCTCTCTGCATTCATGCTTCACTTCATAAGACAGAAAATCATCACCACAGACTCACTGTCACTGTGTTAAATGCATCTGAATAGTCAAGGGCTTTGAGTGACATCTTACAGTACTGGAATTAAGCATAACCTATGTGATGAAAACATGAGTGAGTTATTTTAAAGTGTTTTTTAACTTATTAATTTTGACCTTAAAACTAATCAAATAATACCACTCCAATTTCAATAAGTGGTAACAGTATAGCAATATTTTTCTGCATCATTGTTATACAAAGAATAAAGGCTCGATCTGGAAGGAAAGATTAGTCACCTTGGATGTTGAGCTGTCAAGTAGCAAAAGTATGACAGGAGGTTATAATGTGTTACAAAGGAATTGGGCACAGATTTTTGACTGAACACTTCTTTTATCTTGTATAGTACACAGTCACATTCAAAACATATGTGAACTCGCATCTTAAAATTGTAACACATTAAATTTCTGAATTGAAATATCATGATAGAAACTAATTACAGTGTTATGGAATTAAAAAGTCTGTTATTCAAACAAATCACTGCAGAGAGAGTCTTCCATAAAATATTTATCTTGAAAGAAGCAATGAAAAATATTTCCAGGCAATCTGTAGAGTTAGTTTTTTGTTATCAGCAGAATATGATGTAAAAGAAAACGAGGAAGTAAAATGCTTATAAATATGAAAAATATTAATGAGGAATGTTTGCAGCATGAATAAAACCAATAATTGATAACGAGAAGTGATAGAAACAGTCAGAAGAATTTTAATGTATGATTAATAATGATTAATTTGTAAGAAACAGTGGCATGATCTGCTGGAAGAAATTTAAGGTGCCATATTAATGAGTATAATATCTTTTCAATCAAGCAATTTGGTAGAGAAATGTCTTCTGTTTAATGAAAAACAAATGAATACAACCAAAATAGCATCCAGGTTTACCTTTCCAGGTTCCACTTTCTTTGCAGGTTCAACCTTCTTTTCTACTGGTTTCTCATCCACTTTTTTCGCAATTTTTTTCTCCTCTTTCTAAAGACAATAACGAATTCAAATTATACTTATGGAAGTGAATTAAGATACACTGATGATAATGTTGGGCAAATACAAATAATATTCTCAGAAATTCAGTTGTGTCTGCAGCAACAATGAGAGCTTCAGTTCTATAAAGACTTCCAAAAATTGTGATGAACAGCATGTACCCTTTGGATCGGGAAGGAATAGACCTTCCAGAAAATGACAATCAAGTTCTGACTGTCCAGAAAAATAATGAAGTTTGGAAGCCTTACTTTATGATTCACTTAAATCAAAATTCCAGTTTATGTATATTATTTTGCATGTGTAGCATGACATATGTCAATATTATGTTTAGATGATTGTATGATGATAATACAGTTCACAGTTACAAACAGTAATGCAAGTATGTTAAAACAGACATAACATTTTAAGCATTCATATTTACATAACAGCCAACATATACTCTACAAAACAGATGCAAGTTAAAAGGAGTTGCTGGTTGTACTTGACATGATCTCAGAACAATAAAATAAAATGAGGGATAATTAGAAATATACAGCTCAGTTTTATTGATTTCTTATGAGATCACATACTGACTGGAAAGCTGTAAGCAAATCTGCATCCTTCCAACTTTATTTTCACATACTGTTCATGTTAGTTTTTGTCTAGCATTCTGAATTACAAAGATCCTATAAATATATAGGTAACACTATCGAGTGTAACACTACTAAGACTTGTGTTTCCCCCATATAAGTACCATGTAATTATCAACAAGTTTTACCTATTGCAGGACAAAGTTAATTTTCGCAGGCAAGAATCAGCACTGAATTAAACAAGTAATGCACGGCAGTTGGCAAAAAAAACTTGCTTTATAAATATTATACTTACAAGATAATATGTTAAATAATCAAATGCATGCTCAAACACATAAACTGCACAATAAGCTTACAGTAAGCTTTTTACACAATATCTGCTGGTAAATTCATATCTTCACACTGAGAACATTCAGTTTAGCAAATGCAGTAATAGTGCAGGATTGAAAATAGATACTAATAATGAGTGGTTCACAAACAACATGCAGAATAGTTCTGTTGTAGTTTCAACACTGTAATGATTATCCATCACTGACATCACTAAAAAATTCATTGTGTGCATCACATTCAAGTTGTGACTTAAAGGAAATGGAGGGTGACAGTATTAGAATGACATGTTGATGCTGCCCTGCACTACAGTTTATTAAGATAAGATTAAGCCACTTCTTTGACAATGATATTAACAATTGTATGACTGAGCCAGTTAGCATGAAACTGCATTCTGGATTGCCTTTTCCAGTACAAGTTACTTTGCTGGCTCAGCCTTTTTTCTGTGTGCTTCACTTCCTTATTTTCTTTAATAATTTCTTCATCTTTCTAAAGATAATAATAAGTTTGGCTATCAGAGTAGGTGTGAACTGACACTCCTTTAATAAGTTTGGTTGGAGGGGGAGCGTGAGGGGGTGGGGGGTAGGGGAGGGAGATTTTGGACATGCTGCGAGGTGTTGTCCCTTGTTGCAAGAAGTGAAGTCCAGCTCATTAATCCTAGGGGAACTTGGAGGTGGAATAAATTCTGCTCATTATACTAAGGGAACCTGGAGATTAATGAAGACTTCACCAGTTTAATTTGTAATGCTTTCACAAGATGCAAGTCAAAAAGAATGGAGCATAAATCTTCCTGCATCTGAGCTGTTCCCCCTTTCATGGGAACATCAGTATGCAGAAAATGCATTTCGGAATAAATAAGTAAAATATTCTAAAAAGTTATATGCAAAAATTTACAAACTTTAGACAACTGAGGAAGAACCATTGTGTGGTCAGAATTCATTTGTATTGATTTCTCCATCAGTAATTTTAATAAGTTTGTTCTTGAAATATTTGTCAG
Organism: Schistocerca piceifrons; assembly: GCF_021461385.2. NCBI lineage: Eukaryota > Metazoa > Arthropoda > Insecta > Orthoptera > Acrididae > Schistocerca > Schistocerca piceifrons. The sequence goes on along the minus strand of NC_060149.1, from coordinate 295,164,152 downwards.
TAACAACTTCAAACATTTTCATTTTGTATATACTGCTCATCACTGCATTAATATTTTTAGGCATTCTTTTGTTCTTCTTTAAAAAAGAGAAGAGAAAGAGAGAGAGATTTGTTTGGCTTTTGGATGAAAGTGGACTCATTAAGAAATCAAAGGCTGTAAACATTCTTCTGGCAGAAAAAGTCTAAAAGGGTCAAAATATAACTTTGGTTGGGGGTTCTCATTATTACCTCAAGTCATTACAGAAAATGGACAAAAAAATCTAAATGACAACGAGCATATCAAGTTGTCAGGTTTGGTTCCACTGGATATGAGTCAGATGTATAGTTCTACACTGCCTTACTGTAGGATTAAAAAAAATGCAACTTCAAATATACGTTTGCAACCATTTCACTGCCTTCTGTACCTTCTCCTGCTCTTTGTATTATAAAATCAACTATACTTGATCCTCTAACACTGTGTCACTGCCCAGTTACTTCCTAAAGTATATTTTTCTATTAATTTATATTCTGATCTACTCTATTTAAATTATCCTCCAAGGCAGGAGAGCATTTCTGGGGATATCTTGGTTATTGCAGTAGAGGCCACAAGTTATAGCCCATGTTTGTACCTTTACATCAAATACCTTTTGCTGCTCATTTACACATTCATGTGATCAAATGGAAGAGCAAAAGGTAAATAAGAGAATGGAGTCATTAAGAGATATATATCCTTAAATGCAGAATAAGATGGAATGTAATTTTCAGTTACAGTACCTGATGTGTCATCTAACTGAAAATTACTTTCCATCATACAGTGTGTTCAAGAATATAATAACAAGGGTGAAAATTTACAGTTCCAAGCATATGATTTCCAATACTTATTCAATGAGGATTTAAAAAATGGAATTTTGCTTTGCTCTTCAAGTGCAATGCAATTTTTCATCAGAGGAATTATAATACAGTAAGACACAGATATATATTAATTTTTTATTAAAGCACCCAGACTTGAAATAACTGACCGAACACTTCATTATTTTTTTTCATTATTTTTTCAGTGGTCTGGTAATAAACTTCTGCTTCTTGGTAATGGAGCTATTGGAAGACTATTGCTTTCACCTATGGCAAACACACAAGAATCAAAGCAAATTTGTACTTCCAGACACTGAGGTCACTGTGCAAAGGTGAGAATAAACAAGAGGTACAGGAACTTAAGAAAAGGTTTTGTTGTCCATGACAATGTAATTGTTCACACTTGCAAGTAACATGATCTTTGGTTAAGAGTTTTTGATGAACAATATTAAAGCATACATGGTCATCCACAATGTTGTACTTCTTAATCTTAATCAACTCAGCTATGTAAAACAATTTATGGGTGGACTTATTTAAAAAATGGTCTTAAATATTCAATGAATTCATAGCTGAGTGGCAGATTTTTGTCTGTAAGCATTCAAAGAATGCACACATGCCTTTATGGAGATTGGATAACTGTGCTGAAATTGATTTTTTAAATCTATGGCATACTTTATTCAAATGCCTTCTAATAAAAGATTATTGCAATGCAATAATCAAGCAATCCTACTTAATTTCAAACCTCACTTTTTATACTGTCCATGTGCCATATCAGGTAGCAGAATAAAATTAGCTTCTCTTGAAGCAAATTCATGCAGCTTCATAATATTAGCAGTCCTTTTGTGCATTTCATATGCCCAGTAACTTAATAAACATTTCCGTAGAACCAATGTGAAACATACTGCATAGAAATGACAGTTGCCACTAAGCCAGAATATGTCATGAGAGCTATTCTATTACACAGCGATTATGGAATAGCACTGTCATATTTTGAAAATATGAAATAAATTATAATAAAATATTAAGTGAACACATTGAAAATGTTTACCACTACTACCCGATGATATATAAGAACACACTCACTGAACCACTCACTCACTCTCTCCTGTCCAATTACTGTCACACTTATTATATCAGTTCAGCCTAGCTGCTTTGTAAAGCACACAGCGAACTAACACTTCACAGAAGCAAAGTGCATCAGTAGTCCTATTACATGAACACAGAAACAGATTGCATTTACTTTTACATTACATTAAGCTAAAGCTCTAATAAAAGTTTTTTGGGACAATACAACGCTGATGAAAGTTTGTTTAAATAGCGTAACAACAGGTCTAAGCAAAAACTGGCAGTTTTTAAACTCTATAGTTATGCAGCAAATTTTGTTAAAGAGTAACTGCAGCAGTGCTACAGGGTGCAACCAAGTGGGGATTCAAAAAAAGTGTAAATTGATAGTGCACTAATAAATTACCTTATCAGGTTCTAGCTCATTTATGAGGTCAGCCTTCTTTTGTGGCACTTCCTCATCTTTAGTTATGTCAATTATTTCTTCCATTTGCTAAATACAACAATATAGTGGAGCATAAGTGTGAGGGTAAATACAAATTAAGTGAATGAAAAAATGAAACAAAAATGATTATTTCTCAAATATCTTACTTCAATGCAGCACCAGTTTCTCATCTGTGAAAATCACGCTCTAAACAAGAGTACATCCAGCCACTCTAAAATAAATGAATAATATCACTTAATCTCATCTATTTTCTCATTCAAAAAATTAAATTGTATGATATTCAGATACTCTGAAAAAATGGTAATAGTGAGACTCTGAGTATGTTGTGAAACAGAGACATTCTATACCTTAAAAATTAACTGTAATGCAGTTCACTAACAAATAATATAGAAATTATGTACAGTAATTTGCAATTCCTCAGAATTACATTAAAACAGAAAAATGAATTTTCCTACTGCTGTAATCATATAAAGTTCTGACAGAATGGAATGAATTATCAGAGAATGGTACATGTCAAGTCAGCAAATCAATGAATGATTTTAAAGAGGCCAACTATCAAGCTAATGCAAGTTAAATCTTTTTTCTGTAATGTCATATGTCACCAAAAAAATGAGGAAAGTTGTACTTAGTAATTCAACCACTTTAATCAGGCAAGATTCTTCTGAAGGGAGAAATCATGTATGGGGTTCCTCAAGACGCAATCCTAGGTCCACTACTGTTCCTCATATATACAAACGATCTTCTGTCTAATACACAACAAGCAGAATTTATTCTTTTTGGAGAGGACAATAGTATTGTAATCAATCGAAGGATACATACAGCAAGAGAAGAAATGGTAAACAATGTTTTTACAAGTATCATTGACTGGTTTCCTGAGAATGGTCTCACTCTCAATTTTATAAAGACACAAAAGATTCAGTTTTGTACATCTAGATGTACAATACCAATGATAAGTGTAACACATGGTACTGAAGTAATAAACAAAGTGGAAACTTCAAAATTTCTAGGTGTCCATATTATTGAGAATTTAGACTGGAAAAAGAACGTTTTGGAACTCCTAAAACAAATCAGTTCAGCCACATTTGTGATTAGAATAATTGCAATAACATAAGATTGCACAAAACGTAATGTTCATTATTCCACATTAAGGTTGTCTTGAGGACAACATGGGGAGCACAAGGCTGCAACCAAAGTTTTTCATCACTTACCCAGTGATACAAAATTTCTGACAGCAAAGCAACATTTGAAAACAAACTGAAAATGTTGACAACTACTTCTATTCAATTACAATTTATTCTGCAAATGATCCACGAAACTAATTCATTAGTCCCATCAACAAAGGAAAATTAATGCAAAAATTCGTGTAAAGTAGAGCCGTGTTGATTCAAGTTAACTGGGGTTGAGGCAACCTTGAATTACAAAAAACTCGGATAATATGGAAATATCATTAAATCAATGGGTAAATCAGGAATAAATGTTTAATGAGCACAACAATGATTAAAAAATAAATAAAAACAATACAACACAAACCTGCGTTATATGTACATATGTGGATACATATTTCCAAGTTGCAAAAGTACACGTTACATTTTAAAGAAACTGTCCATAGTCCATTGTTTTAAAATAGAACCTTGTTTTTTAACAACAATGTCATGCCATTTTCTAAGAAGTATGGTGTAATTGGTGTAGCTTCTGCTTGCTGCTCAATGTAGCAAAATGTCACATCTAGCACTGCCAAACCATCGATGTAATTTCTTCAGGCAATTACTCATCATCACTGTCTTCAGAGGGTTCACTAACCATTTCAACAACTGCAAAACCAGTCTCTTCAAACTGTTCAACCATTTTGAAATGTCACTTGCATTCACATTTTCACATCCAGAAGGTTTTTTCATCAGTTCTGCCAATGGCAGGTCATCTTCATCTGTACTGAAGGTATCTATTTCAAATTGTATAAAATCTGGTTCCATTACTTTTTTAGAGTCTCCACTCTTATTTCAGACCATGAATCGACTATTTAGTAAACTACAGCTTTTATCATATTCTCTCTCTCTCTCTTTTTTTCCGTTTTTATTTTTAGAAATTCTGAATCAAACGATAAGGATACCTTTTTTTTCCAAGCATTGTAAAATGCCTTGGTTCTTAGACTGAATTAAACACATCACATTAGTGGTAAGAAAACGCACAAGTACCTTCACATTGTAATTCTTCCTCATCATGGTGTGAAAAAGCATCGTCAAGCCTTAAGATTGCTTTGGAAGGGAAGAACATTTTCTTTGGCTATCTTTTGGTCTCTGGAACAAAATCTTCGAAAAACCACTTCTCAAAAATATTTTTGTCCATCCAAGCAGATTTTTGGTGGACATACATAACAGGAAGTGCAAAAGCAGGGATATTTTTTAAAGCTCCAGGTCTCCACTTGCATTCAGCACAGCAAGAACTGTTAAACTTTCTCTATGTTTTTTGTAGCCTGGGGAAGCCTTTTCTTCTTTTGAGGCTACACTTTTAGATCGAAGCATTTTATAATTTAGCCCTGTTTCATCACAGTTATACAGCTGATCGAGAGTACAAGATTTTCTTCTTGTAAAAATTTTCACAATTTCTCATAAAACAGTGTAACAGTTTGAAAATTCACAGAAAGTTTTTCACCACAAATTTCAAGCTGCTTTATGCTGTATTGCTTCTTCCACTTATCCAACCATCCTAAACTTGCAGTAAAATCGTCATAACCTTCCTTTAACTCATTTCCAAAAAATACAGCTTGCAGAATAGGCCCTGAAATGGGGTTTCCTTTTTATCTTTGTTGAGTAAACCAAATGAACAAATTTTCACTCATTTTTTCATACTCAGATTTCTTCACTGACTTCTGTTTAATGATAAAACACTTCTTTGATAAAAATTTGTCAATTTTGTCTCTGTTTCTATGCCAGTCTCCAACTGTCACTTCACTGACTCCATACTCAGCATCAAGTTTTTAAAATGTTTCTCCTTTTTCAAAGCCTACAGTTTCACATTTAGCAGCACAAATTTTCTTTTACTCCAACCACTCATTGTAATGTATGAATTAAAACATCAAGAAACACACAGTTACATGTACAGTACACAGTACATATGTACTTTAAAATCAATGTGACATGGGTGGGATCACTACAGTACAGATGTTACTTCACAACCAGCTAAAGTACATACAACAATGGTCAGCCAATGTTGTAAAATGTGTACTGTATTGTTACCTATGCATACTGTATTTTAATGAGCACTGTTGCTGAGTAGGCACAACACTAGGGGTAACAATAAGGATGGTATGGACTGTACAATTAATTGTTACGTGGTCCCAGTTAGTGAAAGGTTGACAAAGAAGCACCCTCCTTGAAACCCAATGGTACCAGTCCATCTGTAATAGAAATGCATTAGCAGTCTGATGCCAAAGTTATTTCTGTGCATTATGAATGAAAACTCTAAGTATGACAGCTTTACCTGTACCATACATGGAAACTGAAAGAAAGTTCAAAATGTAACACATTGGAAGCTGTGTAAAGCATATGTATGAAAATGGGTTTTTACTCTCGTTTTATGTAAATTTTAATTTTCTTAAGACCAGCTCAAATCAGACGGAACCTTGAAATTCCATGGTTCAAATTGCCAGGGATCTACTGTACATGCAAATTTTGTGCAGTGGTACGAGGGAGTGCCATGAACAATACATTAAAAATACTGACCAATGGGGTGTAATCACTGGGGCGAGGAGTGTTTAAAGGTCACTTCTTTTATGGTTGTCTTGAATAACTCAAAAACCATAGATTCACATGAAATGTTCTCCAGAACAAAATCAAACTACATTAAATTTCCTACAAGAAAGGTTCTACTCATTTTTCTCTAGTGCTAGTAGTTTCTGGGTTGCAGGAGATGGAAAATTTTCTGCTTATTAAAAATATTGTTTTAATGGTCTAAAATTGATGTTTATCTTTAAATGAAGTGGGTAAAAACAAATAATAAATGTGTGTAACATGTCTAAGTGCAGTAGATCCTTATTAAGGGATAAACTGTATTCCAGAGCGTAAGAGGGTGGATGGGGGAGGGGCAGGGGGGGGGGGGGGGGGGCGAGGCACAGGGGAATGTGTGAAATGGAAGCACGGGGGAAGATAGGTCACTGGAGTGTGTTCATTCACTCCCCTTCTTCATAGGTCTAAAAACTTAAGATTGAGCAGGTGATTACCCACTCTACGTATCCCACTATGTCAAAAGAAGCAACAACAGGACGTTTCACAAAGTTATACTGACCCTCCACAGTATGCCTTATTAATCACTGGCAACACAGTGTATAGACATGCAGGGTGTGTTTGTTTTCCACAGAATACATCAACACTACATGGAATGCAGATACGAGTTTTGTTAATAATGCTAACACAAGGAGCACGTGTACAGAATCTACATAAATCTCTGCACACTATTTTACATTAGTAGAGAGGAAAATGATTCTTAGTCATCCTATACGCCAGCTGTAGTTTACTTCCAGGAAAGGCAACTTCCCACACCATGAGTGTGGTTACAGTCAGACTTCACTTCCTGAGCATTTCTTGCACAGTTATCTTGCGTGGACAAACAAAACAACTTCACTGAGCTCGCATTTATATAGTAGAGTTATTTTAGTTTATTAAATGAGTATTTATTTGCATTTGTTAAGTGAGCTTTTATGTAAAATACATTCCTGTAAACACTGTCTGAAAAGTTTTTAATTTGTAAGAATGTTGTTGTCAGTGATCTATGTAGTGTTGATGGAAAAGGGATTGGACTTGTAAATGTATCACCTTGCTGCTCTCTATAATTGGCAACATATTATAAAGCCATGTAATTTTGTTGTAGTCATTTGATGGTGAATTAATGAATGACAAGAAAGTTCTTGCACATCTCCCATCTTTAACTGTTTTACTGGTAGACTGCATACATCTTTTTCATTCATGAATTTCTGGCACTTGCAGAGAGGGCAGCACTGAGTGGAGCCACTTGTCACACATCCACAGTATATCTTCGAAGATGGGTATGAATATGTCTGATGGAATGGGACTGATCATGTTCATGTTTAGAACAGTAATATGCTGTAATGCACTGCTTGACTTATGTTGAAATATTTGGAGTTCTTTAATAGCTAGGTGACCTACCTCTGTTGCAGAGGGGGACAATTTCAGCCTCTGGGCCTCTTCAGATGTTGGGAGAGCGGAGATTGGTGTGAGGCTTTTCATACCCCTCATGCTGTGAAAATTATTCCAGACAGTGATAGTGGAGACAATGAAACTGACATTACTGAATTGTATTGACAGCATGTTACATTTGGAACAAGCTCTTGAATATGGTAGACAGCTGACAGCTCCAACTGTTGAGCTTTTTTAACATAATAGTTCACTTAAATAAGTACTAATTTAATAAAAAGAAAATAGCTACACTATATAAACTAAAGTTCAGTGAAGTTATTTTGTCTATTCACATAAGAGAACTGAACCAGAAATGCTGAGGAGGTATAGTCTGTATGTAAACTGAAAATGCGAGCAGCACTTGTGGTGGGGGAAGTTGCTTTTCCCAGAAGAACACTACAGCTGCTGTACAGGAAAACTAAGAATCAGTTTCCCCTCTAGCAGTATAGGATAGTGTGCAGTGATTTACACAGATTCTGTCCACATGCATTTCTTGCATTAGTATTATTAATAACTCACATCTGCATTCCATGTAGTGTTAATGCAAAACATAGACTCCACAGGCATGTCTGTGTACTGCATTGGCAATGATTCATAAGGTGCAATGTGCAGGGTCAATATAAGTTAGTTAAACACCCTGCAATTGCTTTTTTTATGTAATTGTGTAGGCAGCATGAAGAATCACTTGCACAATCTTCAGTTTGCAGACCTATGAATGAGGGAAGTGCAAGAACATAATCGGTGACCTACCTTCCCTTGCACTTATACTCCACACATCTTTCCTTGCACTTCTACCCCATACATCTTCCATCACACTTCTACCCCACACATCCCTCCACTCCACTCTGTTGCACCCACAGAACACAATTTACCCCTTAATACAGCTCAATTGCACTTATATGTGCTACAAACATTTAATATTTGTCTTAATCCACTTCATTTAATGATAAACATAAATTTTATACCATTAAAACATATTTCCAATAATCCACAATTTTTTCCATCCCCTGCAATACAGAAACTACTAGTCTTAGAGAAAAAATCCATTTGGCATTTTTTGTGGGAAATTTAAGGTGGTTTAATTTTGTACTGGGAAATATTTTAACTAGAAGCCTCCGTTTTTGAGTTATTCAAGAAAAATATAAAAAGTGACCACTAAACATCCCCCGCCCCAATGTTTACACCTCAACAGTCAGGATTTCTAGTATGTTGTTCAAGGCCCCCTTTCCTACCACTGTACAAAAATTTGTGACTACATAAATTTTTACCAGTTGAACTTAATTGGTCTTCGTTGACTGGATTAAATAGTCGCCGAGTAACTAAACTGGTTAACCATATAAATCAAATGAGTAATCACTACAGAACATAGTCATAAAATCACTTAAATAAATTATTCTGATAATCCACAACCCTCACACTCCATGTGTGTACACTTTACTTAATTAGAATGAATCTGGTCGGGAACAGTTAACTGCAGCACAGAATCATATGAATATGGTTCTGTGCTACAGTACCAAGGGTCAGACAGGGCCAGTATCACAAATAAAACTATCTGCACTGTCCACAAGTATAGGAAATATCATAATATAGTATGCAATTTGAGACTCTGGCTTTGACTAAATGGTAAATATTCCCAACACATTTATGGAGTGACAAAAATTAAGAAATTAATCTGAAAGGGCAATAAGAATGGGACACAGATGTAGCTGCAATATTTGGAAAAAGGTTTTGAAATGGGACAAAGGTTTTGAAGTGGGAGAGTCAACCTGTACAGAATAGGAAATTAACTATTTTACTGCACAAACTACCACCTTTTTTTTCCTTCTTTAGGTCCAGTAGCATAATGTATGCTAGATGATGACATGATTATTAGAAAGATGCACCAGAATACCTACTTATAATAATTAATTTTTATTAATCAGAGACTATTTCAGCAACTGTTGCCATTGTCGACTACCTGGTAGGTTGTTGGTTGTTTTGGGGGAGGAGGCCAGACAGCGAGGTCATCGGTCTCATTGGATTAGGGAAGGATCGGGAAGGAAGTCAGCCTTGCCCTTTGAAAGGAACCATCCCGGCATTTGCCGACTACCTGCAAATACAATTTTGTTGAGAACATCTATAAATGTGAATAACATTTATATTAAGGTGGTTATATTGTATCACATCCATAATGACATGACATCCATATTACATCATTAGTCAACTGTCTTATAACTGTCAATGTTTCGATTAGATGGTAAATGACATAAATATATTGGAAATAATATGTTAATTATGGTTTGACAGTAGTTTGACAGTTCTACTCTTATGGCGCTGGAGTATACAGATGAACAGTAATATTAATTTATCAACTATATTTTGTCACAGTTATCTTTAGTTTTTGCATATGTTATTTCTGATTTATCCATTTTCGTGTTCTAAAAGTTCAATACAGTATTTGAGGTAGTATTTGTGTCTGAATTCTGTATGCTTGTTTAATATTTCTTGTGGGTATTTTTTCTTGTGTATATAGAATTCCAATTCTTCGAGAATGTTCATTGCAAAACCTTTTTGTATTCTGTACAGGATTTGGAGGGCATTTTCGATTTTATCAGCGGTGTGGTTTTGATTTTCCAAATTTAGAAACAAGCCCGACTGGTTATTCTCCCTGTTTCTTATGTGTTGCTTATATCTGTACATATGTACTTGATACCCTCATGTTGGTAGATATCAAAAATATCCACCAAAAACTCTACTAACTAACCATAAAATAAATTTCACTTTGGAAATGGAGAAAGATTTAACTACCTAGAACTAGACCATTAACTATCTAGACTTCACCACTGGCAAAACAATAATCACCACAAATTTGATATCTATAGAAAGAATACCACTTCTGACAAAATTATAAATGCCAATTCCTGTCATCCAGTGTTGCATTAACTAGCATTTTTTCCATTCAGTGATTACTCTGTAGAGTAAACCAGCAACTCAAAAAGAACTTTACACACTTTGTTATATAGCCTATACTTTGATCAAAACATAATCACAAAATTATGCTACAACTGTAAAACACCAAAGCAAAACACATTACATAATGAGAAATGCCTAACTCGAGAAACAATACCTAAACAAAAAATAAAATACATACCAACAGTGTACATTGATAGAATTTCCAACAAAATTATTGCAATCTTTAAAGCCACAAATATTCAACTACACTTTAACACCAATAACAAACTTTCAATAAAATTACTTTCCACCACTACTAGAATATCCACATGTGAAACGCAGGCGTGTATAAAATCACTGTGGCAGCTGTAATAGCTTTTACATTGGCCAAAGAGGAAGATATTCTAATGTCAGACGTAAGGAACCAGTATTAGAGAAAGTGAGAATAATCAGTTGAGCTTCTTTCTACATTCGAAAAATCAAAACCATACTGCTGATATAATAAAAAATACATTCAAAATCCTGCAGAGAATAGCAAAAGGTTCTGCAATGAATATTCTTGAAGAATTGGATACCTATACATACATGAGAAAATACCTACAAGAAATATTAAAAAAGCATACAGAATTCAGACACAAATACTACCTCAAATACTTCATTGAACTTCTAGAACATGAAAATGGATAAACGGGAAATAACATATGGAATAACTAAACATAATCATGACAAAATTTAGTAAAATAATTCTGCTGTTCATCTGTGTAATCTTTGTAAACATGTAATACCATAAGAGTACAACTATCAAACTACTGTCAAACCATAATTAATGTATTATTTTTAATATATTTACGTCACTTACCATCTAATCAAAACACTGACAGTTGTAAGGTAGTTCATTAATGATGTAATATGGATGTCACATCACTCTAGACATAAGTACACACATGCATCCCTCCTTGCTTCCCGACTTAGCAAGTGGCTTTGCAGTCACTTTAATATAAGTGACATTCACATTCACATGCTCTCACCAAAATTGTATTTGTAGGTGCTTCACAATGCTAATAAATGCCAAAATAGTCTGTCATTAATACAGATTAATTATTATAAACAGCTATTCTGGTGTATCTTCCAAATAATCTATTACCACTTGCTGTTATGATGCCTATAATCATCAGACACAGTTTCTCTTGAAAACTGTTTTGTTTTTTAATGTATAATTATACAGAGTTCATACAACTATTTGACTTTAAATAATTGATGATGATTAGAGAATATACAATAAAAATTATAGCAAATAAGGAACTGCCCTTTTGATTGGTACAAGTAATAAATTTTTTTTCCTGAAATTGGATGAAAAAACATAAATTACAGTATTTTAAGAAGACTGGAAACTATTTTTATCTCAGTAAATGGGACTGAATTTTTGAGGGTATCTTAGTTAAGTGTCTGCTACTTAAAACCACTTATTTTACTGACATTTTGAGAATGACGTGAACAGTGAAACTGGTTGAAATTTTAATATGCGCCTTAATATCTCTCTTCGAGAATGATTTAAAAATAGCATACTTTAGTCTGTCTGGAGATACACCTTGCAGAAATGATGTGTTACATATATGATCAAAAACGACTATACCAGGAGAATTGCCTATCAATATTTTGCCTGAAATATTATCTGCACAATTATTTCATGCCCCCTTTATGAAATGTTGGAGTATCATGAAATTAGCTCAATGGTTGTGGTACTGAGTTTCACTTATGCAGCAATGCTTTTCCTTTTAGATGATTGTATTAAATTTTTCCATTATGTTTGAGACTACTCTTTTATAGTTACAAAATCATCCCATTCATTTACAGACTTCCAAACTTCACTTCTGACTTCTATTCCTCAAATTATCCTGATTTTATTTTCAGAATTAATTTTTAATGCAGTTTAAAAACTTTTTTTAATAACACCTCTCTATACAGAACATTTTCTTCAGTAATATGAAATCAGTAGAAACCTGAGCTCATTGTTACCATTTCGTACATTATAATTTTGTGCTAAATTTTTTGCCAACTCAACTTTGAAGTAAATAACACTTTGTTTTTACTAAAAATTCATAAACAAATACATGGCTAACTGTTAACTTTGCTTCAATTGTTTCAACAACATGTCAAATTTGCTCCCTGCCTCTCACTATCACACCCAAGTAATTATAATTTGAAAATTGTAATTACTAATATTTACAAATTTATTTGGAAAAACACACACCACTTGAAAATATGTAAACAAAGAAGAGTGATATTAAGGCGACAATATTGTGCTTATTCATTACTGTTAGAATTGTTGACCGGAATTTCATCCCTTTTGCTCAAGCAGTTAGTAAAGCATGCTATCACAATATTCTGAGGTATTTCAGTGAGGATGTAAGGCAAAGTTGTCCAGATATGAGTCACAGAAACAAAGGGGTGCTCTACAATGACAACACATGTCCAGATAAGTTGTGCATTGCGCAAGTTTCATTTTCTAAAAGTAAGATGCCAGCAGCTACCAACCCATTGTACGTATCAAGTATCAACCGATGTAGCTTGTTTCTCTTCCCAAGAGGAAAGTCAGTTTGAAGAGGAAAAGATTTGATACAGTTCCTAAAATGCAAGCACAAGTGTAGAAAAGGCAAAATGCCCTAACAAAGTATCACCAGGAATAATTTCAGAAGTGACAGTAATTCTGGCAATTACACATGCTTACTGAACCAGGTTTAAACTGAAAGTAATGTTGTAGAACAAGTAAAAAGTAATTGTTCTAATTAATACATTTCAGAAAATTTTGGATAGATACTCTTAAATAATGGTGTCACCTTATTTTTAAATCACTGGTACAGACAAAAATATTTATTCACGCATTAACAGGAAATTGTGCATCACAATATATTCATGGGCACAATAAACTCCACATCATTGTTATGTAAAGTTCATTTGCAGACATACAAATACTCCTGGAATATGCATGCAAAGCAAACCTGGACTTTAGCTAAAACTAATTAGTTAACATATGTGATAAAATTCAGTATGCTTATTTATTAATACTAAGAATAGTATAAAATTTATATGTCTGTCAATCAGATTTCCACATTATGTTGTGTTATATCCTGCGACTGGTGAGGTGTTGCTGCGTATGCATGTTTGAATTAGTTGTCAACTGTATCAATGCTGGCCGGTCACTGGAGGCTGCCTGTGGAAGGTGTGCACAGGGCTAGGTCTCCACCATAACGTCTACTGGCAACTCACGCACATATATGCGCGGAACAACACTATCCGTCTCTCTTGTGTGTCTTCCAGTGTGCTGTTCATATCAGTGTACTGTGTCTTGTTATGTAGGGATTCATGAGCTCTGTTGTCCATTGTAGTTGAGTACTTCATGAATAAAGCCGTATTTGGGTTACTTTGGACTGGTCTCATGTACTATTTAGTTACAACACAATTAGATACCATCCTTGTCACCAACTGTGTCATAACTATGTATTACATGAGACCAGTGCAAAGTAACCCAAATATTACTTTATTCATGAAGCCCTCAACTACAATGGAAAACAGCCTCCCTTTAATCACCATGTAACACAACACAGTACACTGATGGGAATGGCACTCTGAAAAGGCACACAAGAGAGTTAGTTAGCACTGCTTGTTGCATATATATGTGTGAGTCAGTGGTAACAACGTGCTGGAGACTGCATGCACACCTCCTACATGCAGCCTCCAGCAGCTGGACCATGCTGATACAATTGGCAACAGAGTCAAACATGCACACACAGTGACACCACATTCAGTGCACACGTAGTAGTCACAAGATATAACATGTTGTGTTAATTGCAGTGTTTTTAATGACTACTTAAGTATAGCCACAGAGTAATCTAAATACATGCATTTATTTAAGGAAAGCAAGAAGGAATTAGGCTATAAGCATGTATTCTTGTCAGGAGTTCAAAGGGCTTCTCTGTCTTCTTTAACAAGCTTCAAAACACAAAAGGCATGCCACTGGAAACACTGAGAAACTGAAGTGGCTTTTCTGCCACCAAAGAAAATTATTAGCCAAGCTCACTTCTGAAGCATCATACACCATCATGTAAGAATGTATAATTAGTAAAGATAGTTAGTTAATTATACTAGAAGAGTTTATAATAGCTGCTTCTCTCTAACAATGTATTCTACATGCTTAAGAGTTCCACTAACGGACCCTAATGGACTGTTTGAAGTGTCTGGATTCTGTTGTATCTACATCCCATTGTTGTGAGTAAGAGTGAGTCAGTGAGAATTATAAAACTGTATTACTCAATTGTAACTGAAGTCATACACAGAATTACCTTAAGAGGCTCCAATTTCTTTGTTGGTTCAACTTTGTTTTCTGGTGGTTTCTCCTCAGTCTTTGTCTCAATGATTTCCTCAGTTTTCTAAAGATATCAGTGAATTATGTTGTCAGTGTGAGCATAAATCAGTACTGACTGAGTGCAGAATGTGATTAAATCAAAATGATTTCACAGTTCTGAATAAGAGCATGCTGACAGAATAGGGTAATTGTAACTTATGCCAAAATAAACAAAAATGTTCCATGATGTGCAGCCATATATGTCCTTCTATACAGGGAAAAGTATAAAAATTATGATTCATGTGTCTGAAAATGCTTTTTGTGATGTGTCAGTGCAATATAATCTTCACAGTTTCATTTCCACAAATGTTTCAGAAAGGTGTTTCTCTCTTTCTCTTTCCATGTCCTGGCAAAGTGCTAGTGTATCACAGACCAGCTCCTTATGTAGGTATTGGCGGCAAGCATTTAATTCTTGTAACAGTTACTCCACAACAGTTTAACAATGGCCCAGCTGACTGTTCATGTAGCCCGCAACACGAGTCTGTCACCCACCACAGCTCTGCATGATGCATCTTATAGCATCAAAGTTTATGCCAAGCAGCAGAGATGGCAAAACTCTTATCTTCATTAACAAGATTGATCAATATTTGTATCTCGACTGCCTCCTTAGTAATACCTCCTCAATAACTGCCTTCCCAAGTCCTATATTGCATACATGTTCACTGCTATGTATGTGATACAGTGCTGCAGTTCTTCCACATAAAATTATCCACATTTGCATGGAATGTGAAGGCCCCTAGAGTACAAATTCTTTGATTATCTTCCAGACTGCCCAAAAGATTCCTTATTTTTACTGGTGGTCAAAATATGGGCTAGATAATTTTCTTAGGCAGAGCATGCAAGGTTCAAAACGTAGTTCTAGTAAAACCCATGCCTCTTGGAGGGGAACCGTTGTGAACAATAAATTGACACCAAAAGTCACCAATATACCTCTAGTTTTTGGGATGTCAACAAGAAAACAACAACATATCTCCCATGTGATGGAAACTACTATGAAAAAAATCATGGGGTTCCAATGGGCTTGCCTCCATCATCTGTCATGGTAAAGTTTTACATGGAAGAATTTGAAAAGATTGCACTAAGAACAGACCTACTACAGGTACACTGACAACATATTCGTAGTTTGGCAATATGGGAGGGGCTCTTTAGACAAGTTCTTCAACCACCTCAACAAGATTTATCAAAACAGTTGCTATGTTGAGGGAACAACTGCCTCTGGTTTTTGGATGTCCATGTAAAAATGAAACCTGATGGCACTCTGAGGCATAGATTTTACAGGAAACCACTCACAAATCCTGTATCTTCCAGCAACTAGCTGCAATCATCCAGGACAGTGATACTCTTGTCTGACAGCCCTGGTGCCCAGAGCAAATGTCGTATGTGATAACTGCAATGTATTGATGACACTGGACCATCTAAAAAAGACTTTTGTTTCCTATGGCTACAGACATAATGAAATTAAGAAGACTCTGGGGGCACAGAGACACAATGACAAGAGTAAAGAAGGAGCAAACAATGAAAGGGAAAAGAAGATTGCATTCCTGCAATAAGTTGGTGCAGCCTCCATAAGAATTGGCAAAACTCTGCCTAAGAAAGGTATAATGCACATAATTCGAAAAATTGCAAATATGAGGAAGCTTCAGGGCATATATCATATTCCATGCAAACCCTGGAAGTCTTACATCAGACAAATGCAGCACTGTCTCTCCTTGTGTTGCACTGTAAACATATATAACATAAGGCTAAGGCAGGACAATAAATCTGCACTGACTGAGCACAGCACAGCATAATGGAAAAGCACACGTTCAATTTCAAAAAGATAACTGTCAGCTGCTCAGCTAATGGTTTCTGCGAAAGCATTTTTAAAAAGGCAATCAACATAGAACTGTTGACAAATTTGTTAACCAAGGTAAGTGTTTTGCCCTCAGACCAGCTAAATAACCAACCTTTGAATAAATAAGATGGCAGACTCAGTGGGGTGCATTGCACAGGGAAGTGGTGGATAGATAGTGTATGTGAATTGCCAGCTATATAAATGACTGGTCAGGCCTCTGTTAAACTATTTTGAAGCACCTGTTGCAAGATTTAAATGCCTGCTGCAGTACCTGTATGAGGATGTGGTCAATGATACACTGGCACTTTACCAGAAGATATAAAGGGAGAGAGTAGTGTTTCCAAAATGTCATACTCACACTCTGATCTAATACAGCAAGAAACCTGTGAAGATATCATTAAATTACGATTCTTACGAATATTTTTGTAATATCTGACAACGAACTGAAAAATATTATAACAGAATAGCTGTGAAACATACTGCTAGTACATTTACGCACTAGAAGTATATTTAATGTAACAACAGAAAAGATACACAGAATATGGATTTAAAAAATCTAAAACAGTAGATACTAACATCCTGCATGTTCTCAGAGTGGATCTTTCACTCTGCAGCAAAGTATGCACTGTTTTCAGAACTCGAGCCCAGTATGGTACACATTTTTAACCTGCCAGCATGTTTCGGCATACTTATTATTAAGCATCACATTACATTAAAAGAATGTGTTCAGGATTTGGCGATTATTTATCAAACCGATAAAAAATTTCTGAGAGCCATAGCATTAATTACATACTTCACAAATAAAACACATAAATCTAGATGAGGTTGATATCATTTGAGCAACACCAATAGCTGACATTTTTTTACTTTCATAGGATTAATTACAGATGAAATATGCTATACATTTGCCAAAACCTTGTAATATACTCTAATACATTTTATTCAACACAAATGTCAATTTTTATTGGTAAATAAAGTGCTGAACACACTGGGTAGTGAACTTAAGTATATTTTTCAATCAGTAAATAAGGGGAATACCTACTGTTCACAATACATTATGTTACTATTGTAGTCAAAATTCCACACAGACATATCCTCCTGAATTCATCATGTGTTAATACGAATACAGAGATAAGTCAACAGACAATACTTCAAGATGTGAAAGGTTTATCAAATATATATTTTGTAAGCATGGAATCCATTCCAAGACTTTGCCAAAAAGTCATGGAATACAATTTAACAGAAGGGGCAAAAATTTATTGGGCCAAAAAATTAACTGTATGCTGGAAACTGTTAATAATAAACAATGTGTAGTTGCTGTTGTTTCAGCTCCTACAATTATGCCAGTAGAATCTGTGCAAAAAGATAATTCTCCCACAACTGAAGCAAAATCTGCTACAAATTAATCATATACTCCATAGACAGTAATGAATTAAACTATGTAAATTGTGGCCTGTTTTGGGATGTAAGATATTTGATGTCACCGACAACAATTTTACACTCCAGAAACTATATTTCTAGAAGACCCATGGAGCAGGATATGACTTCAACAGGCAGATATACAACTTACAGATAGAGTTTAATCATCAGCTCTGCAAAGAGACCTTCATTTTTTTCTTAATACACTGTTGGCCATTAAAATTACATCAGGAAGGATAACAAATAATGTAACATTATTGCTTATGGATGTACAATACAGAAGGAAGATTCCATGATTAAATTTGAAGCTTATTTGGGTTTATACAGGATATGAAATTAAATACACAGAGGTGTCATTTCCAGTAGCAAAACTGACTCTTGCCCAGCTGGGTATCAGGTCAAACTAAGCTTGGATGACAGACAGGGGTAATGCCATTCCATGCTGGTACAGCTCTTTGCCAGATTCCATTAATCGTATGTGGTCGGCAAGTGGTGGCATGCAAGTCACTCGACAACCCACAAACAGATATTATCAACAGGTGAGAGATCTGGATAACATTCTCGACAGAGCAACAGATGAGCACACACTGCCACAAGGTAGGTAAGAACAACACGGAAAACATGGTCTTCTATTAACTTGTTGAAAGATAACATTATGGAGACCTCAAAGACTGGCCACAGGTGCCAGCCAGAACAAGTCAGGAAATTACCACTAAGTGAACTATATGTGAGTGTGTTTTTCACCCAAAGGCAACTCACACCATCATGACAGCTGCTGTGCCCCATGACATTAAAAATGCAATCTCGCTACATTCAGTCTCCTTGGAGCTGCCATGCATTCATCATGACGCTGTACACAGAACTGAGACTCATCTGAAATGACAACATCTTGCCATTCATTTGTTCAGTGTTGTCATCTACATCTACATGGATACTCTGCAAATCACATTTAAGTGCCTGGCAGAGGGTTCATCGAACCACCTTCACAATTCTCTATTATTCCAATCTCGTATAGTGCGCAGAAAGAATGAACACCTGTATCTTTCTGTACGAGCTCTGATGTCCCTTAGTTGATCGTGGTGATCGTTTCTCACTATGTAGGTCGGTGTCAACAAAATATTTTCGCATTCGGAGGAGAAAGTTGATGATTGGAATTTCGTGAGAAGATTCCATCGCAACGAAAAACGCCTTTCTTTTAATGATTTCCAGCCCAAATCCTGCATCATATCTGTGACACTCTCTCCCATATTTCACGATAATACAAAATGTGCTGCCTTCCTTTGAACTTTTTCGATGTACTCCATCAGTCCTATCTGGTAAGGATCCCACACTGTGCAGCAGTATTCTAAAAGAGTACGGAAAAGTGTAGTGTAGGCAGTCTCCTTAGTAGAGCTGTTACATTTTCTAAGTGTCCTGCCAATAAAACACAGCCTTTGGTTAGCCTTGCCCACAATATTTTCTATGTGTTCTTTCCAACTTAAGTTGTTCATAATTGTAATACCTAGGTATTTAGTTGAATTTACGGCCTTTAGATTAGACTGATTTATTGTGTAACTGAAGTTTAACGAGTTCTTTTTAGCACTCATGTGGATGGCCTCACACTTTTCGTTATTTAGGGTCAACTGCCACTTTTTGCACCATTCAGATATGTTTTCTAAACCGTTTTGCAGTTTGTTTTGATCTTCTGATGACTTTATTAGTCGATAAACGACAGTGTCATCTGCAAACAACCGAAGACGGTTGCTCAGATTGTCCCCCAAATTGTTTATATAGATAAGGAACAGCAAAGGGCTTATAACACTACCTTGGGGAACACCTGAAATCACTTCTGTTTTACTCGATGACTTTCCGTCAATTACTACGAACTGTGACCTCTCTGACAGAAAATCACAAATCCAGTCACATAACTGAGACGATATTCCATACGCACGCAATTTCACTACGAGCCGCTTGTGTTGTGCAGTGTCAAAAGCCTTCCGGAAATCCAGGAATACGGAATCGATCTGAAATCCCTTGTCAATAGCACTCAGCACTTCATGTGAATAAAGAGCTAGTTGGGTTTCACAGGAACGATGTTTTCTAAACCCATGTTGACTGTATCAATAGACCGTTTCCTTCGAGGTAATTCATATTGTTCGAACACAACATATATTCTAAAATCCTGCTGCATATCGACGTAAATGATGTGGGCCTGTAATTTAGTGGATTACTCCTACTACCTTTCTGGAATATAGGTGTGACCTGTCTTTGGGTACGGATCTTTCGTCAAGCGAACAGTTGTATATGATTTTTAAGTATGGAGCTAATGCATCAGCATACTCGGAAAGGAACCTAATTGGTATACAGTCTGGACCAGAAGACTTGCTTGTATTAAGTGATTTGATTGCTTCACTACTCCGAGGATATTTACTTCTACATTACTCATGTTGGCAGCTGTTCTCGATTCGAGTTCTGAAATATTTACTTCGTCTTCTTTTGTGAAGGCATTTTGGAAGGCAGTGTTTAGTAACTCTGCTTTGGCAGCACTGTCTTCAATAGTATCTCCATTGTTATAGCGCAGAGAAGGCCTTGATTGTTTCTTGCCACTAACATACTACACATACGACCAGAATCTCTTTGGATTTTCTGCCAGGTTTCAAGACAAAGTTTCATTGTGGAAACTGTTACAAGCATCTTGCATTGAACTCTGCACCAGATTTCGAGCTTCTGTAAAGGATCACCAATATTGGGGATTTTGCGTCTGTTTAAATTTGACATGTTTCTTTTGTTGTTTCTGCAACAGTGTTCTAACCCCGTTTTGTGTACCAAGGAGGATCAGCTCTGTCGTATTTGGTATAAATCTCTCAACTGCTGCCAATACTATTTCTTTGAATTTAACCCACATCTGGTCTACACTTATATTATTAATTTGGAATTAGTGGAGATTGTCTCTCAGGAAGGCGTCAAGTGAATTTTAATCTGCTTTTTTGAATAGGTATATTTTTCGCTTATTTTTTGAGGATTTGGGGATTACAATATTCAGTCTCGCTTGTTATTAACTCAGGATTATTTATTGCTAACAGGTCAAGTGTGTTTTCACAACTGTTTACTATTCGCATGGGCTCATGAACTAACTGCTCGAAATAATTTTCAGAGAATGCGTTTAGCACAATTTCAGATGATATTTTATGTGTACCTCCGGAATTAAACATGTATTTTTGCCAACATATCGAGGGTAAATTAAAGTTACCACCAACTATTATTTTATGAGTTGGGTACGTGTTTGAAATCAAACTCGAGTTTTCTTTGAACCTTTCAGCAACTGTGTCAGGAATCTGCAGCCTACACAGTCGCAGAACCGTCTGAGCTTCTGATTCAGACCCACCACTCAGCTCTGTACCAGAGGTCCACATTCGGTCCTGTCGACTATGCTACAAATGGTCAGCTCTGCTTTCATCTTGCAAGGAAGACTGGCAGCCTTCACCACTTCTGTTAGCTGCTCGAAACCAGTGAGAATATCTTCTGATCCAAAGTGACCCACATCATTGGCACTGACATGAGCAACCACCTGCAGTTGGCTGCACCCTGTGCTCCTCATGGTATCCAGGAGGACCCTTTCCACATCTGGAATGACTCCAGCCGGTATGCACACAGAGCGCACATTGGTTTTCTTACCCTCCTTGTGAGTCATGTCCCTAAGGGTCCCCATAATGGGTCTAGCATTGGAGCTCCCAACTGCCAATAATTCCACCCTCTGCGATTGCCCGGATCTTGCAGGCTGAGTGGTTTCCTCTGAAACAAGACAGGCGACAGCATATGGCTCAGTGACAGTGTCAGCCACAGACAGCACCTGGAACCTGTTTGTCAGACAAACCAGGGAGACCTTACGTGCGGCCACCTGGAAAGTCTTTCACCGGCTGCTTCGCCCTGGGGCGACCTCCCACTCGACCACAGGTGAGGGGTCGGCCTCAGTGCAAGCAGTAACTGGGTTTGCCACCGATGAGGACCGATCGGAGGACTCTGACGTGCTGGACATCCATTGGATCGTCGAGTGCACTACTCTCAGCAAGCCTCAATTTGATGCTACATTAAGGGAAGCCATAACAATGGTTGCCGAGCAGACAGCTCCTAGTGCCCCAGGCACCATTGCACTGTCTGTATGCATACTTGTCATGCTATATGCTATTGGTTAGCCTTGCCCACAATATTTTCTATGTGTTCTTTCCAACTTAAGTTGTTCGTAATTGTAATACCTAGGTATTTAGTTGAATTTACGGCCTTTAGATTAGACTGATTTATCATGTAACTGAAGTTTAACGAGTTCTTTTTAGCACTCATGTGGATGGCCTCACACTTTTCGTTATTTAGGGTCAACTGTCACTTTTCGCACCATTCAGATATTTTTTCTAAACCAGCTTTCCTGACTCAGGGTATGTGGCAAGTCTGCATAATCCTACATGGTTGAGTGAATAATACACCTGTCCTCTCGAGTGCTAGTCCTGCGGGGTTGCTAAGGTTAAGCATGGCAATGAGTATGTTCCTCCTGTACCTATTAATTGCATATTCACATGACAGTAATAGGACCAACCAATACAAGCAGCATTATTGTGGAACAACAAACAGCAATCAACACAGGCCACGATCCTGCTGCTGTCAAATTCTGGCATGCTGGTAGACTTTCTCATTCTTACATAAGGATTATCATGATCTTCTTGCAAACAAACAACATTCAAATGTTATTTTTGCACAAGATACCTTCTGTGTAATTTTTCCTTATATACAGAATGTAGATGGCATTATCCTTCC
Organism: Schistocerca piceifrons; assembly: GCF_021461385.2. Taxonomy (NCBI): domain Eukaryota; kingdom Metazoa; phylum Arthropoda; class Insecta; order Orthoptera; family Acrididae; genus Schistocerca; species Schistocerca piceifrons. The sequence goes on along the minus strand of NC_060149.1, from coordinate 295,141,258 downwards.
CTACTTTGTGCAATTGTGCTGAAATGCTAATCTACTGTGTATCCAAGTTGCATGCCATGGTGTTGCAATTTTAATGGAAAGCCATATATTTACAAATGACATGCCAAGCTCTATATCAGCAGCAAGTACAATATTGTTTGCAGATGACACCAGTCTGTTTAACAGGAAATGAATGAATCTGACTTACAGGAAAGTGTCACAGTGGCAACAGAAGAAGCAAACAATGGCTTAGGCACAACAGACTGATTGTAAATGAAAAAAGGATTAACTTCAGCCATATGATGAACAAACTAGGAACCAATTTAACAGTAAACCTTGGGCAGTGTTCAGACCTGGCAAACAACTCACATTAAAATTTTGAAAAATGTGGTTGGGTGAACATTTAAGGCTGGAGAAATGTACGTAATTGTTAAACAACAAAAATTATGTCTGTATTGTTATGTTTTAAGAATGCTTAAATATTTCTATAGTACTGATACAGCGTTGTGTACTATTTTGCATTCATGCATAGGATATTATGATAGGGAACAGTGTTTTGGTGGAATATCAGTCTGGCTAAAGACTCATATATATAGTTCAAAGAAGAGAAATAAGAATCATCAGATGGGTCACACCGAGAGAATCACGTATGTATATTTTCAAAAAAATAATGACCTCAGCATTTTTCTATATTTATTAACGGTCAATTACATAGCTTGGAAACAAGAAATATTGACAATTTTCATAAACAAACACAAAAAAGCTATGTATCAAAAAAGTGCATTGTATTAGGTGAAAAATCTTTTTAGTGCATTTCCTAAGGAAATACAGGGTTTGTCTGTAAAGTAGTGAGACTGGGTCTGGTAAAAAAGAAAAAGTTATATATATTGATCCAAACAGTACATATTGTTAAAATTTTTCAAAATAGTCTCCTTGAGTATCAATACACTGCTTTCAATGTGATTCCCAAACTGCAAAAGCTCGACAGAAGTCAGTTGGTGTCGCCTCTTTCACAGACTCTGTGACTGCCTGTGGATGGCGGGAAAATCACTGAAATGGTGACCCTTCAGGCTTCTCTTGAGCCTTGGGAAAAGAAAAAAGTCTGGTGCACTCATATTGGGGCTCTACGGTGGCTGCTGCAAGGTTGCAACCCCTTTCTGGCCCAGGCAGGCAGTCACAACAAAGGTGGTGTGGACTGGAGCATTGTTGTGGTGGAATTTCCAGCAACCAGCAAGCTCCGGTCATTTCCATTTAAAGGCTCTGTGGAGCTGTGCAAGGACTTCTTTGTACAAAATGTCATTGACAGTTTGTCCTAAAAGTTCAAAGTCTTGTATTTTTTTCCCAATTTTGGCCACATTTTTGTCCAAACCACTCATTGCACATCATCCAGATTGCTCCGTGTCTTTAACAAATGCTGTCTGTTCTCGAACTCCTGTACAGCCTGGGTCCTTGGCAGGCATTCATCTTTGTAAGCCTCCTTAACCAAAGAAAATGTGTTGGAAGCAGTTTCGCCCAGGTGAAAGCACAATTTAATTGCATAGTGCTGCTCCAGTGAATGCTCCATTTTTCACGTTTTCTGCTACGCCCAAAACTTAAAACCAGCTTCTGCACGAGTCATGATCTTCACTGTGTCAGAGTCTAGACATAACTGCTGCATGATTAGCTCTGAAACCCCCCCCCACCCCCCACTTACACACACACACACACACACACACACACACACACACACACACACACACACACACACAAAAAAAAAAAAAAAATTGCTCTGCCAGAGAGTTTCATTGCTTTATGGCCAAACTCAGTAAAAATAATTTCAGAACTCCATAAATTTTAAAAAGAACCAAAAGTATTAATTAGCAACACACTATATTTTACTATCTTTTGGTATAGTTTGTATCAGGAAACTGATATAATACAGTATATTCTGAACAATGTATTTCCTCTATTTACTGACTGAAGAATATATTACTTTTCATTACCCACCTTGTCTTTTTTTTAAATTACAGTTATGTTGAGAGTTTATGCAGGCAATGGTTACATACTGGGATGACCATAAAAGTCATAGGTCAGTAAAAGCAATGTGTCTGACAATATGGTTGCCTGCATCACATAAATGCTAGAAAAAAAATTTAATAATACACCTGAGGCCTACACTTAAGAAGCAACTCTTGTGGTAATGTACTGGTATGAAACAAATTCACCAGCACTTTAACCTTTCAATGCAATATATTTAGTACTCAACAGATAAATATAAGAACTGAAAACTGATCTTCAAACAGAAAGTCTATTGAACATATACACAAAAATATTATTAAATCTCATTTCACTACTCACATACGCAATTATAATTAAATGTCCTTTCATTGCATACATAATTATCTGTTTGTGTACTTCTCAAATTATATGGCATGTGGGATTTGTCCAACATTACATTAAATATCTTGAACCTGACATATCCTCACAAATGAACATTCATAGCCATAATTTAAGGGATCTTAGAGATAGATGTAACAAAACACAGCATCTAAAACAATAAAACTTTTCAAGGTATGAGACATCATCATGTCATTATATAGCCCAGTGTTTTGACCATTGTTGCAAGATGTCTTCAACATCAGGTTTACTACTAGGTCAATGTCACTTCAGAGCTTATATAATGATATTTCGCCATCTCCAGTTATCAGCTGTCAAAAACATCACTGGGTCTAGATGTCTAGTTAGAGCTGTGTATGCTCCTAGATATGCTTATGCAATTCCAATGTACAGCAGAGCAACATCAGGGAATCCTTCTGTCCCAGTTCAAGCATACAAGAGTGTGGTGAGAGTATTACCTTGTGCAACCCGGTATGGCACAAGTGTCCGATTACAGACACCCATTGGGTGCTTGCACCTAGATGGTTGACCACGAATTAGGTTGTCGCTTCAAGCCTCAATAATTGGCTCTGGACTAAGAGGCCCTGAAGTAATTGGTGGAAACTTAGCATCCAACTGCTTTCTCTGCATCATTTATTCCAAAACCATTTGATGAACAGGGCATGTATACCCCCTATGTGCTGGACAGGTGAGGGATCAACTGTTTTGTCCCAACAGTCCAAGGTCAAGCAGCCAATTATGTACACAGGGTGTAAACTGCGAGAAGGCAGACAATGTGAGATTACCTGATTTGTCTTTTCTGCTTGGTCTGGAAAGCTTTGGTGTTGGTTTGGATCTATGAGGTGAGATTCTTGGCTTTTTCTGGCAAGGGGGAACCTGGGCTAGAAAGTGGATAGAACTGGTAAGTGGAGACCCACCTATTAGTGTAAGGATCCTGTGCTTTTCTCATGGGAAATTGGAGACCACTGTGGCAGCACTGCTCCACATGCCTGTTGGCTTTGACCAGCAGGTTTCAAAATCTGTCAGCTAATGGTGGTGGTGGTGGTTAGTGTTTAACGTCCCATCGACAATGAGGTCATTAGAGACGGAGCGCAAGCTCGGTTTAGGGAAGGATTGGGAAGGAAATCGGCCGTGCCCTTCCAAAGGAACCATCCCGGCATTTGCCTGAAACGATTTAGGGAAATCATGGAACACCTAAATCAGGATGTCTGGAGACGGGATTGAACCGTCGTCCTCCCAAATGCGAGTCCAGTGTGCTAACCACTGCGCCACCTCGCTCGGAGTGTCAGCTAATGGCTACAGGGTCAAACCCAATTTTTCTGAGTTGTGTCATGGTGGCCAAATATGGAGATCTGTAGGGTATCAACCTGTTGAGATTGAGGCTGCTTTATACAATTCGATGCAGGTGTAAAAACCTTCCACAGTTAGAAGTCACAATAACGTCAAAAATGTTAAAGAACTTGATTATTGGTTAGATGACTGGATAGGGTTAGGTGGAGAGGGGGCTGACACCCTGTAGAGCAGGGGCAGCCAAGAATTCAACTGGCAAGCCATTCCCTGGCTCACGTGCCATAGTGCTCAGACTGGCTGCACCCTTCCCCCACTGCCATGCCATGCTGTCAGGGCTTGAGGAGGGGGAAGAGGGAGAAAACCCAAACATGCCATATTTAGATGGCAATGCAGTCACACTGCATATGATTTGGTTTCATATTTAATATTTCTCAACAATATATATCACAAATGAAAGAAATGTTCAGTATTATTTAATTACTTTTGGCATGCTGAAGGCACAATTTTTATCTGATACAAACTGTCAGCATATGGGCAGACACAGACAATTTCACAGATATTTGCATTTAAGTTACCACATAGCAGTGACTTATTTAGTTCCATAACTGAAAAAAAACAGCTTTCACACATATCTATTAATTGAAATATTGTAGCACTTTTGCAACCTCATTATGGAGGCCTGGAAACTCTACCTGAAGAAACCAAGGTAAACATTGAAATTACACTGCAGATCAATCAATCATGCGATCTGCACATGCACACGGACACTTTCAACTGAAATGGCAAACAGTCTCAAAAACAGCTCGAAAATAAGACTGGAAATGGCCTCAAAATGTATAGAAAATTATCCTTGTAATTTTTTTAAGGCCATAATGAATTCTTTGAAACTCCCATATTTTTTAAAGCCAGTGAGCTTAGGGAACTCGAATGTATTTTTGTCACAATTTATCCCTTCTACAATGTGATTTTTTTTTAAATGCATCCCCATCAAATCATAAATACGTTGTTTTGCATCTCGCAGTGTCGTACTGTGGGCAGTGTGCACACAAGTAACATAAAATGTGAGGTCTGCAATCCATTCTGGATGTTCTAACTTTAGTTTCTGCACTCTGTTTTCACTTGTAAATTCAATTATCAATGTACTTTGTAATAATATATAAAATCTCTATACATCTCATTCAGTTCCATCGAAAACTGTTGCAACTGACAGTGGAATAATCCACTTCAGGCTATGAAAGATGTTCATAGGTTCAGTGGCTGGTTGCACAAAAAGAGGTAGTCTAGTGATCTGTCATCAAAGGCCTTTGCAATTGAATAGGAGTGGCAGAAGAGAGGGGTGACAGGGAGCAGTCACATAATCAACAGGTACCACAAATTTGCTATGAAACGATTTTACAACACTGTGCAGAAAGATTTAAAAATTTAGTTGACAACAAAAGAGCAAAAAATTACAGTGATTGACCAGATGGGGTTCATTGTTCTGTACATCAAGAAGCACTTGTTGATAAATTTGTTAAAATGGAGCACATGATGGAATTGATGGTTGAATAGTAAAATTCCTGAAGTCTCACACATTATACCACTGTCACTTGCAACAGTTTTCGATGGAACTGAATGAGATACATAGAGATTTTATATATTACTGCAAAGTACATTGATTAACTCGAGAGGCATCCCTGCTGCGATTTTTCAATTTAAAACCTGCTATTATTGAACTTACAAGTGAAAAAGCATCAGTATTTTACAGGGATGTATGGCACCTGACATTTGTAAGCACAAGCATTATTGTCTTGCAACCATACACCTCAAGGGGAAAGGATAGTTCCATGAAGAGATTGATGGTGTAGTTGTGAGATCCCTACTATCATCAGTTACAGCAGGCACCTTTATTGTGATATTCAGACTGCATAACAGTACCATAATGTTTTCAGTATACAGATAATATCTTCGTCATCTGCCCAATGGTGAAGTGGAACTAAATAACTACCAACATAATCAAATTTTCTTGTTCTCAATGTGAATGTGTACAAAAAGCCTGACTGGCTAACAATGCCACAGAGTTTACTGGAAACACACCACTACTGACAGGTACCAGTACTCCACATCTCACCATCACCCTCGCCACGCACATCTCACCATCACCCTCACCAGAAGAATTCTACACTGCACATGTTGAAAAAGAGGGCACACTGAGTCAGTTGTCATATGACATTTGAAGGCAGAATTGCAGACACTATCATCTACTTTCAGAGCCAATACCAATGAGACTAGAATTATACACCACATTTTGGTAATGCAAAATAAAGCCTAAACAATCTCTTACCATGTGTGTAAGGAGTCTGCAAATGTATGGGAAAAGTTTTTATTTGTGTGGCCATTAAGTTGTTCTACCAAACAAATAAGAGAATCAAATATGTGTTTGGCTATAAGGAGGATACATCTCACAAGCTTCATATGCCCAACTACAAAGTCAGTTGCAAGTGCAGAATGATATTCATCACAAAGATAGAGAGACCTATTAACACACACCAAATGGAACACCTACAGTAAATTGAGATAATCATCTTGCCATTAGATTGTAGCATACGGTCTACTATATCCATATATAAGTTGAAGGTTTTGCTCTCCTGGAATTTTCTCCACAGCTATGAAATGACATTAGGATCAATTCAGCTACCATATTATCCTGCAATGATTGTGGGAAGCCATTTATCTGTCAGTGATTCACTCAGACATAATATAATCCAAATGTGTTTACTATGCCTTTCTGCTTCCCTACAAATCAGATATCATGTGTTAAATGCATACAACTAACTCTTATAATGATGCACACAATATTTGCAAGTACGGACTGTAGCAGGCAAACTAAGCAGTATTGTAATAGTGTCATGCATGTCTCATTTCTGTGTTGTGGCACCCTGGTTTAGTGTGGATATTGTTGCCATGATGCTATGTTTATCTGTGAATTTCAAAATTACCTTCACTTATGAATATGAGTTCCATATAAAGGACCTCCATGTAACTTAGGTATACCTAATATTTTGTAACTACTTTAAGACACAAAACCAAGGTTTTTACAAAACTTTTAAGCCCAATGGGTTTTTGTAAACAGAACACTTATGAAAAGCACATTGATATAAAGTTTGTTAAAGTTTACAGCAAAACTTTTCACATGAAAGGTGCACAATATTGCACAAATAAAGACAAAGATTGTGATACAGTGCAGTATTACATCCAATTCCTTGTAAACATTATTATAGTCACATCCTTAGCTGTCTTTTAGGGCATTCCTGCTATTTTTTTCCATTAAAGTTTCACAGCAAACTTCAACAAGCATCATAACACTTTACTCATCTCATTAACTTTCAAGTGCTGTTAAAAACTATATAACTTAATTTACAATGAATAGCATGCGCACACACCCTCACACACACACACACACACACACACACACACACACACACACACACACAGTATCAACTTATTGTTTGGTTCCTTACGATACATGTTGCACATCTGTTGCAAATTACTTTAGTATGGAAAAATAAAAGCAGCTGTTATATAGGGCACAAATGTTATAAATTAAATCATCATGTTAATTGATGGCCACACATAATTTGAAAGAATATTTAACTATGGAGTAATTTTGTCAGGTAAAAAATAAAAGCAAAGATAGCTAGTTTCTCAAGCCAGGTTTCAAAGTGTTGTAACAGTAAGAAGGGCTAGTCAGAACATTAAACATGTAGAAAATTTATTTTTGTTCTAGCCACAAATAAATATAACAGCTAATGTGAAATTGTGGTTTAAACTTGGTTAAAGATAAATAAAGACTGTTCTTCTCATCAACAAGTAGGGAAAGTAGTGAAGGTACTAACACACAGGAAGTTGATAGGCACTCTAGCTTTCACTAACAGATGTTCATTTCTGTTTCATTAAACAGGCACAGTGACAAACAGAAAAACTGGAGAAATCTGGAAAAGTTAACATAGTGATGGCATGAATCAGGAATACAGATCTGGAGAGAGGCAGAAGGAGTGACTTGAAACAAAAGCAGTCACCCATTTCTCTTTTCTTCTTCTTGACACAAATAATTTTCCATGAAGAAGCTCTAAGAAAATGAATATCTGACTATGAAAAGTCAATCCACTAATAGATTTCTAAATGTCTGCCTGGACTATTGGTAAAGGTCAATGTAATAACTACTTTATTTTTTGACATAGTTTAGATAAATACTCAAAAATGTGATAACATTTGTAGTAATAATTATTTTTCCAAATGAATTTGATCCTGATCTCTTATAAAAGGAAGGAGAGTTGGGGTTTAGTGTCCTAATGATGTAAAGGTCAATAGATATACAACAAAACCTCAGAATAGAGGATTGTGTTTTGATTATTGTACCAATACAGCGCATATTTAATGCAATAGAGGAAATACCATCACTCTTTGTGACCTTATGTAATGGAGGACATGAACTTTGTTCTGTACTATGTCTTATAACCAAAGGAAAGTATTATGTGACTTTTGACAGGGTTCAGATTTCTGAAAATAAACTGAGACTGAAAATGTCATGTTAGAAAGATATTACTCTGATCTAATAAAATGAGACAAACTTATTCTTTAAAACATATTTTGAACATAAGGTATATGAAACAACTGCATACTACATGAAACAACTATACTTACAAGAATTTTAAAGCATTCAAAGAATATCCCAAGCAAAAATATTTAAAAATAATGTACAGAACATAATATCAGAAATATGAAACAGAGAGAGGAAATGCAGAGCTTGATCCAGGTGAATGCAGAAAGAAGCATGAAGTGTTGTCAAGATTATATCAACCTTTTAATAAGAAGAAAGAAACAAACAGAAACCGTGACCAATAGCCCCTCAGAATAACAAGCAGAAAGGTAACTCAAATATTAATTTTCACACTGGAGCGACAGTAGCAGTAAGAAGAATTGAGTTACTGCTGTAAAGCACTTTATTAAAATCTGTTGATTTGTTGCATTTAAGGAAAAAGTATTTATTACGCACAAAATTGAACAGAAACTGGAGCTGAATATTGAATTACCTTCTGTGGCTCCACTTTCTTTATTGCCTCAGCCTTCTTTTCTGGCACTTTCTGTTCTTTCTTTTTCTCAACTTTTTCCTCCACTTTCTAAAGACAACAATGAATTTAATTGTAAAATAGTATCACTTGTTTATTAAGTAATTTTGATATACTTTTTGACTCAGTGTTTATGGAACTTAAGCAACTGATTATGAAAAATGAATCTTAAAACAGTCCAAGCCTTTTTTTTAAATTTATTTCTGGTGATTGATTTTGGTGAAATCTTTTTTTAACCCAAATGCAAAGAGTCCACTAACGTCTCATTACGAATTTTGGTGAAAATGGTTTAACCAAACCGGTCACCAGAAATAAATGTAAAATACATAAAAATTGGCTTGGACTGTTTCAGGATTCATAATGATATAATTTAAATCCCAAAGAATTCTTACACTTCCAGAGATTAGATCAGAGATTACATATTTTTCATTAAAGAGCTCTTCATTATTGCAGCATCTGCGTTACTGCAGCATCTGCGTTACAGACACGGAGTTAAAGTGCTATAATGGAGAATTATTTAGAGACTGAAAGTAACTGGAACATTTAAAGCATAATCACTAAAACTTTCTTGGTGTTTGCAATACTGCAGATCAAAACCACTTGCTGTAAAAAGTTAGACTCAGAATCTTTTAAATAGTTCTCACTCAGACTTTATATCAGTCTGTATGGTTTTAGCCAAGGATCTTACTGACTTTGTAGCAAAATATGGGACACTTTGTTTTCAAAAGTTCCAAAATACATCATCCAAATGAAATTTTTTTTCATGTATATAGTCTTCCTATTTTCTTATATCTCAAATAGTACTATTTAAATAGAAATGCAAATACTTTAAAGCGTTTAGTAACCTCAATTTTCATAATATGAATTCAAAATGAAATAAGGTTATTCCAGACTGAAATTTTCACTCTGAAGCAGTGTGTGTGATGATATGAAACTTCCTGACAGATTAAAACTGTGTGCCAGTCCGAGACTCAAACTTGGGACTTTTGCCTTTTGCACCCAAGTGCTCTACTGACTGAGCTATCCAAGCATGACCAAGACCTGCTCTCACAGCTTTACTTCCACCAGTATTTAATCTCCTACATTCCAAACTTCACAGAAGCTCTCCTGCAAAACTTGCAAGACTAGCACTCCTGTAAGAAAGGATATAGCGGAGACATGGGATAGCTACAGCCTGGGGGATGTTTCCAGAATGAAATTTTCACTCTGCTGTGGCGTGTGCACTAATATGAAGTTTATTTACAAGACTAAAGAGTTGATTGTGATATCTGGAATATTTTGAATGAGGCAATAAAAATCAAACAACTGCTAAAGGACTGCAAGCTTCCTGAAACTTGGTGGGAAACAATGTCGAAAATAAAGATCAAGACTGGACCCATTCTATCTTTCTGATACTGCACCACACTTGACAAACACCATCATAGGACATTACAAGATCTTGAAACAAGCAGAATTTTACCTCAATTGATAAATGATTATAAGATCCATTACGAGTAATTTGTAAATGTAATATATGAATTCCATCCATTTTCCTAGTGCCACAACAACTAACCTTTTTTATTTTATCTTAGTTCTCATTACAAAACGTAAGTACAGTCTTCCAATGAGAATGATAATGAGTGATTACTGAACTGTGACCACGTCACCAATGTGTAAATGCAGCCATGTAATTAAATATGGAAAATCATCATGGAGACCCGTAGCATACTAAGATATGACTAAGCAGTCAGTAATTAAATAACAGTTGAGTGTATGGCCAAATTAAAAGAATTTATTATTATTTGAGAAAGAAATAATGGAGGGATTACAGCACAGCAGATATCAACACAGGGAAATCATGAATTATAACAGATGATAGCAAAGGCTCTGTGACTCTTTGGGTCAGCTGTTCACTCAATGTTACCGTGATCAGCTTGATGCCATATCCCTGATGACCATACATTACAAAGGTGCAGACATAAATGATGCCATCACCACTTCATTTGAATTAGTTAGGAAAACGTGACTCATTGGTGCTTGATTGCTAACAAAAGGTCTGTTCTTGCTCCACCACACCATGGATATGCATCTGTATGTTTAATGCTGACAGTTTTTTACTTTGTTGCATTGTGCACAGTGTCATTTGCGAAAGCAAGTGGTAGTACTTGTGTTATGGGAAACATGGATTAATGATTTATGGTGGTACTGTCTTCCTACACAGTCTATGCAGCTTCCAGTGTTGCGCTATTTGCTGAACTATGAAGCCATCTTTCGTTTTAATGTACCAAATTACCACTCACATATTTTATTAGCTTGGTTTGCAGAACATTGGAGAGACTTCGAACATCTTGAATGTCCAAAATTCACTAGCCTGAAATCCTATTGATCTGGACATTAAATGTAAGCCCATACCCAGTACCAATATTGGAGGTCAAATGTAATGCAGTGTGGATGGCCATACCACAAAGCAGCTAGTGGTGTCTTATTACAATGCTGTCACTGTTGTACACATAGTAAAATGATGACTTATACAGTACCAGACAGGTGGTGACAATTCAGTGATCACCCATTGCGTTATTGTCAATGAAATATCAAGTTACCTTTTCTGGTTCTGGTTTCTCTTCAACTTTCTTCTCCACACGCTTCTCTTCCTTCTTTTCCTCTTCTTTTTTCTATTATGATAACAGAAACAATCAAACACAATTAAAAACAATATTATGAAACATAATTTGAATGTTATATCCATATTGTAAGACTTGTAACTGGCTAAATAATCTGTGCAGATATTATAACTGCAATGGAGAATTTAAAACATGACTTATGTTGTTGTAGGAACAATAAACAGCTGCTACACACTTAGATCAGTAGTAATAGGTAATTAATAAATTAGACTGAAAAAAGGTTCAGTCTTTGTACTCAACATTCTTTTGCATGCCACATGGAACTGTTGCAATGTGATATATCCTCCTCTGTTAGTGTCTCAGGTAAATTATTAAATGACACTTGAATATTAAGAAGAAAATGGATTATTGGGGCGAGGCAGGGTCAAACATTGTGTCACTCATAAACAAACTTGTAAAAATGTGTTTAGATGAAGATCTTCTTCACAGTTTGTCACAAACATGATATATGGAACATGTAAGTAATTTACCTGTTATGGCATAAAGAGCAAGTTTGCATCCTAATGTGCTATACTATTGACATACACAATGAAATATTTGTTACTTTGGCAAAAGCAATGTGTATGACTTATTAACAAAAATGTTGTTGGCAACTAATCTAGATGTTTTGCAACTTACCTTTATATGGAATTTATCATTCACAGGAGAAATTAGTGTATGGAAACGTCTGAGTGTCAGTACCATATGGAGTGAAATGGATTTGTTCTGACAGCTGGAATTGTTATACAGAAATGGAGGGAGCAGTATTGTACTGATTACATTTAAGTATTAAAAAATGTTATACACCATGCTGATCATTAAGCTCTATCAGCTCAGGAAAAACGCTGTGACATATGTGTACTTTGTGTCTATGGATGTTTAGCAGAAAAATTACTTGGAATTGTTATAATGAAATTTTGTACTACTGTAAAGTGAATTCTACTGTACCTTCTCTTCAACTTTCTTCTTTTCTGTAAAAAATGGGAAAATTAAATATTAATTAATCAAATGAATGGAACACATGTAATAAATAAATCTTGCTTATTTTACACAACTGGCCCTAGTGAGCATAAAAGTCATGGTTAATCAGAGTGCAACAAGTGGTATTTGGACTTAAAAAAAAGAGACCAAAGAAGAAACACATTTCCTGGAGATACTTGATCTCCTACGGACCACTTGTAGTTTTATAAAATTCTGATAAATACAGCACTGACTAGAAAAGTAATGAATATAATGATTTCCCCAGATTTACAATGTTAAGGATGGCTAGAAATGTAACACATTTGCTCAAGATAAGAGCAACAGAAAAATCGAGTATAAAAAGAAATCAGTAGTGACACCTCTAGTTTACAGCTAAATATAACAAAATATAAAATCACATAAAGGAAGCTACTACCAAAGCTCTGTGCTCAAAATACTAGAAGGGAGACCATACAAAATAACTGTCTGTGGTTAAGGTGAAATTAAAGTATCACATGTAAGGAAAAAACAAATAATTCAGAAATGGAGATTTGAATAAATGAGCAATTAAAAGTATTTGAGAAACACATGAGGAATTTCCTGTAGTTGCAAATATATGTTTACTAAAAAAATTTACAATTTACTGCGTGGTTTGCAATCTATTGCCTGCTAAACAACAACCTTACACTATGGTTAACTTTCATTATCAGTGATAACACAGACTCACAACTAGTAACAAATACTTTCAACTGTTCACCACAAGCTGCAGCATGTTTGCTGACATTGCACACTGAGATTTGTATCCCAGTAAATAACTTTATCTGCCAATGATACATCTCAACTCTCTCTTTTGATTCCAAATGACTCTGAGACATCTTGCTAGTTTATACCACACTGGAAACTGCCACAATTCTTCCTTTCGTGCTAAATCATCAATCGAGTTCCTTTCACTCAATATATAGCCTGTATTTAAATCACTTCTCTATTTAATTCAAGAACCTGGTTCCCTTTGATCCAGAGATCATATAGGTCTCTAAAGGAAGTGTGCTTGTGCCATTACTCTTCTTCATTTATGTAAATGATCTTCCCAATGGCATTTAAAATAAGACCATCCTTTATGCTGATGATACAAAGATTGTGATAAAGGGTGCACATTTAGAAGACTATGCTCTTAAAGCTGGAGGGGTTCTTTGTAATCTTGATAAATGGTTTTGCAATAATAGATTAGTGTCAAATCACAAGAAAACCAATTTTATCTGTTTTAAAAATAGCAACACTAAACAACTGTCGTATCATAAGCTCCACTCAGTTTGTTTTGACATCAGGAAGTTAAGTGAAATTGTCAACATGGAAACCCTGATAAAATATTACTATGCATAATTTTATTCCAGTATGTCCTATGGGATTGAACTTTGGGTTAGTGCATTAAATAGGAATAAGATCCTTATTATACAGAAAAAGGCCATTCGCAAAGGAGGTATACCACTTTAGATCAAAACAACACTGTTACAACACTGTAACTTCATCAATACTGTAACTTCATTTGCTTTAAAATTTGGTAGTTGCAAACATCTGTCATTTGGCTGAAGTCTTCTGGCTTCTGCCAACTGAGAAATAATGAATAGCAGTTGTTACGGCACTTCTGTGACAAATCTCTCTCTCTTGACAGCACAATTCCCTTTTCTTCAGTCACAATGCAATTTTGGCAGTCTTAAGATGTTAGTAAAAATATTTTCATATTAATAAGAACTCTTTTTCACTATTTTGCAGATTACACTAAAGATCTCTGTAAGAATAAGATTATAATGGAAACATACCTATCACTTTAAGATCCGCTGATGAGTCTGCTTTTCCATATTCATTGGCAACAGTTACTTTGTATGAACCGGAATGTTCTTTTTTACATGATGAGATTGATAATCTTATATACTGTCCATCAAAGCTCGTGCTGATTTCAGAGGATTCTCTGATTATTGTCGTGTTCCTGCAGTGTCAACAACACAAATTTCAATTGAGAAACATGTACTTTTGTTTTTCAGTGCCTATGTAAAGCACTTAAGCTAATTCTACAAAATGCAAAAAGACAATGAAAAGTCATTATACACACAGTTAAATATTTAAAGAAAACCTTATAAATAAGGACTTTTCAACTGCAGCATCACACAAATACATGCTAATAGATAATTATCTTTGAATTAATTTTGACTCATTCAGTGTCTTTTCTCATACACATGAAATCTTGTAATCTGTCTTAAATCTGTATTACATAAAAAAAATACATTAATGTACTGATTTCTGGAAGAATAACTGTCTCATCCTTCCGGCAATGCATCCACAACTTGAGATTATAATGATTAAAATGACAAAAAGAACAAATTACTCTCACTGTTTCAAGGGGCACAGTAGGCTTATCATTGCAATCATCATTCATTCTTGTACAACAGAAATCTGTTAACTTTAAGTTAGAACTAAAATTTATATCATACAAAGTTGCCCTCTAAATTCACTGGATAGTTTATAGCTGGAATTCTTTACTACAAATACAGTATTTAGAGTAACTCTGTGCCTTATCACTGTCATGATTATGTGAAGTACATGGTTCATATGCTTCTAGATTACTCTTACTCTAGCTCTGGAGAGCTGCTGAAAGAGAGACTTTTCCTTATTTCTTTCCGGACACATAGTATTCATGTCCCCCCCTCATCTCTCTCTCTCTCTCTCTCTCTCTCTCTCTCTCTCTCTCTCTCTCTCTCTCTCTCTCTCTCTGTATGTATGTATGTATGTGTGTATGCATTTAGGTGCACAAAAAACACATTTATCTGAAAAATACACTCACATTCAGAAAAAAACAGCTAGAGATAGGACATTCATATTCAGGCATCGACGTGTATAAGGCGCAAATGGTATCCTGTGATACAGCCATCCATTCTACATTCAACTGGTCCCAAAGTCCATCTGTGGTAGTTCGCAATGGGTCACAGCACTGCACCTGTCATTTCACCATATCCCACGTTTTTGATTGGCGACAAGTCTGGTGATCTGGTACGGCAGGGCAAAAAGCTGACATACTGTGACACCAAGAAGGCATATGTTCACACAGCAACAAGTGGTTGTGCATTGTCTTGCTGAATAATGGCATCTGGGTTGTTGTGCAACAAGGCTATGGGTTGCAGGATGTCATCCACATGGCTCACACTGGTCACAGTGCCTTGGTCGTGCACTAACTGAGATTTGTGCTTGTTCCCAATAGCACTTGAGTTGTAGGCCTTGAATTGGCACTGTACATCTTGTGCAAATGCAGTCACTGTGATGCCAATCCCCCAGTCTGCCATAGCTGATGCCATTCCTGTCCTCAGTGACATCATTCCATATGCCATTGCCATCTAGCACATTTCTGCTCATTCATCAAAAGTAGACGGAGAAGTGGTCAATGCACACATAGCCCATGCCATAATAAATGGTGACGTATTGTCACCCCTGACAGTGTATGATGTGTTATACTGCTCCACTGTTATGCCAGAGCTGAAGAGAATGCACATCTGTCCTGCAAAGCCTTTTGGATGAGGTGTCAGTCTTCTCGGTAGATGGTCTGGGTGGTGTGACCTGACCCATCTCATCGTGTTCTACGGCCTTCTGTGAACCATTCTGCACACACCCATTGCACTGCCCAAACACTTCTTTCTACATGAGCAGCAGTTTCCCAGACAGCCGCATCATATTCTCTCAAGCCAATAATGCCTCCTCTTTCAAACTCACTGATTTGACAGTGTGGTTTGCACATATGTCTGCAATGCATCCTGCATGTCTGCTCAAGTCACACTGATCCATTACCTCTGGTTTATAGCAACGAGAGCTGCAGGTACATTTTACTGGTAGGCGGTGTTGAGCTGCAATATCGATGTTGACCTTGAACCCGTGAGCCACCATGGTTCAAATGCTTGCCATTTCTGCAAAACATACTAATGTACATGTCCTGTGACTGTGAAAGTCCTATTTCTAATCAGTTTAGGCATTCTCTTTTTTATGAACATGAATGTAATTCAAGAATAAATTTTTCAGTTTACAGGAATATCTACAAATGTTGCAAATACTGAATGAAACTTGTGCACATATATAACATTACAGCCAAAATAAATTCCTTTCTCAAGAAGTGAGAAATTCCTCTTTTGATATTCTATTTATAAACATTTTATTCCACTCAAAAAAACAAGCTATCATTAACAGCCACATGTGCATTTTGCAAGCCACTATATGCTGTCTGGCCTCAAAACTTTGAGGGTGTTATTTTCTGTGGGAACAAAAACACATCTTCCTTTCAAGATTGTTCAGAAACCTCATAATAACAAGCCTGTTCCAAACTTCACAGCTACTGCTTTCATCTGATCAGTACTATAGTCAGTTTTGTGTGGTAACGGAGGTTCCACATACTTGAAAAATGATTGTGAAAATATTGCACAAGAATTTTTTTATAATATTTTCCTTTTCTCTCAGAATCTACTGTTCTTTAATGGTAGTCATCATCTCCAATGTACTTCTACGCTTTCTGTAACTCTGGGAAAAGGTATGGGGTATCAATGCAGAACCTTGGAATCAGGAGTCATATGCCACTACTTCCCATCTTCTTACTGGCTAAATTCTAGCGATGATAGTTTCTTTCCCCCAGCAGGATCCAAATTTACCACCTTCTAGTCAAGCACCACCACACTCATAAGCATTAGTAAACTTATCTACAGTGCTGGTTGATAGAGTTGAGTACTTCTCTACAACAGTTGACGATTTGCTACATTTTACTTACTACTGTTCCAGTGGTTGCAAATTCAGGAAACATGAGTACAGTCTTATTCTGATCATCAATATGCATCCAGTTTACAACATCATAAAATTAAAAAATGTGTCACAATATGCATATAGGAAGGCTGCTTGTAAATGTGTATATTGCCTCCATATCCTTAGAAGTCTGTATTTAATATCAACTAACCCACTGAAAAAGAGGGACACTGAAACTAATGTTTGTACTTTATAAACTGACATACCTGTACCACGTAACTTTCACTTTCTTGTCTATAGTAACCAGCTTTGCAACAAATTCAATAGATTTTCCCTCTTCCGAGCTCTGTGGAACAGTTCAAAGCTGGCATTAGTGTCTACACAGAAATGTCTTCATAAACATTCTTATTTCAGGAATACAGTGAACAATTTAAGGGTAAGCATGAAAACTTACAATAGAGCGGAGACCCAGAGCAAACTCTGGTGGTTGACCCTTTTCCTCCTCCTCTACTGGAATGTCAATAATTTCCACAGTCTGTGACGTTGCCTCTCCCTTTTCATTTCTTGCAACCAACTTGTAAGTACCTTTGTCTGATTCTGAACACGATGCAATCTCCAGTTTCACAGAAAATTCTCCCTGTAGATAAAATGAAATAGGTACTGCTATAGTGACAGCGCCAATGTTGATACAAATATAGAACAAAAATGTAGTATGTATTGCATTGATGTATCATATATTTCTACATGCTTACAACATCTCAAATTTTAGAAAATTGCATTAATATTAAGTACAGTCCAATAATTCCCTAAATAAATTAATTGCTCCAGTGGCAATTACCTCACCAGAATGAACACAATGACAGTAGACATTCAGTTCTGCAACTATTATGAAACACAACCTGGTGCAGATGATACTGGATAGTAGTTATTTTGTTGTGTCGTATTTTGTTTTGTTTTCTACTGTGATTATGTACAATACTAATAAAGTGCATGTAAAAACAAATAAAATAAAATGTAATTCTCATAACAATTTATTTCAAGTTCTGACAAAGAAACTGGCTGAAAATTGAGCCGTTTACCACCTATTCACACACTTATCCGTTTCTCAGTGCCACCTCTGATTAGTGAATAGTGATCTAACCCTTATTTGTATGTTATTCCTGAATTTTCCATTTTTAAAAATAAAATCCATCTTCAATGAATAGCCACTGAAGACAATTACTAGCAGCAAGTTTGTTGAGCAAAAACAAAGATGTACAGTATTAACCATTTATACAGATGAATGAGTGGATATTTTTATGATCTATCACTTATAGTATGATATGTTCATTCCTACATAAATAGCTGTTACAGTGTACATAATCAAGTAAAAAGTACAGAGGAAAATAATAAATAAGTAACCATTTATTTTCTGACAAAGAAGTAGGGAATGCTGGATTGATTGAAGGAAAATTAAAATCTGACATTCCAAGTGCTTTTTAGTATATAATTGAAAAGGTTTTTTCATTTGGAGTGTTTACAGGGGTGTTTTAATATTCTGAGCTCTATCTTTGTTACATATAACACCTGTACTCTTATTTTTAGTAACTACACCAGTAGCATAGTGATATTAATCTCTTATTAAAAATCAGTGTTGATCATCTTTCTGTAAACTCAGTGGAGATGCTGCAAGCAGGAACTTGTTCCCAGGCCATGTTTGTGCCATATGGCACACCACTGTGCAAGCATATATTGAGTCACTAAATCATAAGCCAACTTGTTGATCTATTTAAGTCCTAAGTTGATAACTTAATGGCATTTTCTTGTCAAATAGTCATAAAACAGCACTTAAAAATAAAAGTAAAAATCCATCTATTGCAAGTATGTCAAAACAGTAATCATCAGTTTAAGTCATTTTTGGTTAATAGTATACTGTTGCTGGTATGACATCTTTGCCCTGTGGGTTGCTTGCCCTTGGGCCAGAGGTCTCTCTCCTCCAGAGATTATTTACTAATATCACAAGGACATCATATGTGATAGACACCATACTGAATACAGACATTCTGCTGATACACTGTCTGTTACAGGTGCCACCAGAGGGCACCACCCATGCTCCTGAGCAGCGTGCACATCAGGAAAGCGGCGGAGCTGCTATCGAGGACACAAGTACCATCTTCACATCACGAGGTCACAGATGTACTTCCACCTGCTGGATACTTAACGCCAAGCACAGCCTCCAGCAGTAGCACTCAGTTCTGGACCTACAGCCAGCTACACTCATTGCTTTTCAATTGAGAACTCACCGAAACCAGCCTGGATGCTCCACTCTACACCATGCCATCCTCGCACTGCTTCACAGTACTACACATGGTGTGGCCCAGTGGACACAGCTTTCTGGCCGCTTAGGATGAGGCTTCCCTCAGACTTAGTATCATGTCAGTGAAATTTGTTTCTGTTACTTTCAAGTGGTTAAAGTGTTTTAAACTTTAACCTGGGAATCATCATTACTGCCACCATGTGCATCACCCAAATGGGACTAAACAGTAACTGCAATGGCTTCTGCAATTATACTGTCAGAATATGTGGTAGAGTGAATCAAGCCTGTACATGAAGAATGAATCTTAAAGTGTACATAATTAGGTACGTATTAGTGCATACATAGTGTCACGCAGTCAAGTGGTAGATCATGTACAGTGTATGAAAATCATTTTGTAAAACAACTAGTATTTATATTATGGTAATAATACTTTTAGTTTAGTACTTCAAACACATAAAGATAGTGTTGCTTAAAGTTTGTCTGGGTAATTTAAAACTTATGACTGGTTGAATACGGGATGTACTTAACTGAATGGAAGCAGCAACAACGCTCAATGACCCTAATTTTTCTCAGCAAATCACAAAAAAACACAGTCCTACTTACTAGAGATGAGACTGACTCTGTGACTAATTATCAGGGAGTGAGGATCTACTTTTTTGCAGAGAAGAATGTGTGTACTGTTGTTCTGAGGTAACTGAGCACAAGTAGAGATTACATAGAGCAATATGTGAAAAACTGCACCATAGTGAATGACTTTATTCCTTTAGCCAAAAAGTTAATTTATCACTGTAGTCATACCTCTTTCACTTGCTCCACATGCACAGAACGTCTGTTGTCTTCCTTGACTGCTGTTCTCTCCTTGAACCACGTACACTTGGGTGCAAACTTTGATTGCACTGTGCATTCAATAATCACAGTCTTCTTTTTCACTATCTTAATAACCTTTGGCTTTTCCTTGATAACAGGAACAACTGAAGGCATTTTGAAAATGATTAAAAATGCACTGCATGTACATACACACACACACTGTTTGCACTGAATAGAAAATTATATTAAAACAGTTACTCACTTTCAATGTTGAGTGTCAGGTTTGCATTTAGTTCTCCAAGGTCATTCTTTATGTTACATTTGTACAGCCCAGAATCTTCCAATTGAGGATCCTGTAAAAGAAATTTAAATGTAACACAAATACAGTTCTCCTCTGGAATTCAGAAGACTTTATGCTTTAATTTTCTCATTTCTACATACAAACTCTTGGGGAAAGAGGGGGGGGGGGTGAGGAGGAGGAGGGGGGGGGGGGGGAGGAGAAATTAACAGGTGCGAATGCCGATATTCCATGCTGATTTTGCTTCATCTGAACAAATTTAAAGTGAAAGGCAAGACAACAAAATAATTCACAGATAATTGGAAGATAATGTAATTTTGGTCATCATAATCAATGTTTTAGGAAAGTTTGCAACTCTGTCATTTATGAACTAAATAATGGAAAACTGCACCAGTTACTTATTATATATAATATTCAAGTCATAATTGGAAGAGTGTTGTCCTCGCATGGAAAGCATATTTGTTGTACGCTAAATTTTCTGACTGTTGTATGACAACATAACTTTTTTTGCTGTTTTTTGTGTACTTTGAAACAAGATAGGCTAAACAAAATATGACTGCCTTATCTTCAGAATTTAGTACTCTAACACAAGTGACAGTAACATATGGGTACAAGTTTTGTTTGTTTTCATGAGGGAAACTGCTGGTATGGATTATGAAAATAAGGTTGTTATTGTGGTCTTTAGTCTGAGTATTGATTTCATGCAGCTCCCCTCACTAGCCCAACCTGTGCAACCCTCATTATCTATTTCAATCTGCTTACTGTAATCAAGCCATGTTCTTCCCCTATAAATTGACTGCATCCATTGCCACATTAATCATTTTTTGATTTATCACACTACTTCCTATCAACTTATCCCTTCTTTTAGTCAAATTGTGCCACAAAGCTCTTCTATCCTCCAATTCAATGAAGTATCTCTGCACCAGTTACTTGATTAACCCTGCTAATTTTCAGCATTCTTCTGTGTCATAACATTTCAGCCCTTTTATTATCAATATTTCACTATGACATAAGGCTACACGTCAGAAAAATACTTTCAAATACTTAAGTTTACACTGAATGTTAACAAATTTCTCTTTCTCTGATACACTTTTCTTTCTACTGCCTGTCTGAATTTTATTTAATTATTACTTTGGCCACCAAAAGTTATTTTGCTCAATAAAGAGCAAAACACATCTACTTCTTTTTATTTTCTCGGTTCCTAATCTAGTTCCCTCAACACTGCCTGATTCAGTTTGACTACACTCTATTACACTTGTTTCCAACTTATCGATATTCTTTGTCTTTTTTCAAGACACTACCCATAGTACGCAACTGATATTCCAGGTCTTTTGCCAATTCTGAGAGAATTACAGTGTTGCTGACAAACCTTTATGTTTGCATTTCTTCTCTCTCAACTTCAATTCCTTTTCCAAATTTCTCCCTGGTTTCTTTTGTTAGTTGCTCTCTGTACAGACTGAATATCATGGGGGTCAGACTGCAAGCTAGTATCAGCCCCTTATCATGTCGTATGACTCTTAGAACTGCAGTCTGGTTTCGGTACAAGTTATAAAATAGCCTTCACTCCCAGTAATTTATCCATAATAGCTTAAGAATTTTAAAGAGTATTGTCATAATATTTTTTTCCTTAATCTATAAAATCTATAAATTTGGGTTTGCTTTTATCAGACTATCATCTAAAAAAGAGTTGTTAAGTCATTATTGCTTCAAATGTCCTTACATTTCTCCAAAACCAGATTGATTTTTGTTTGGTTCAGATTTTATCAACTGTTCCATCATCAAGCACATGACTCATGTTAATATTTAACAATAATGACTTATTAAACTGATAGTTCAGTTATACTCAAAGCTGGTAGCACCTACCTTCTTTGATATGGGCTTATTACATTCTTCTTGAAGTCTGGCAGTATTTCATATACATTATATACCCTCTGTACCAGTGAAACAGTTTTGCCATCACCGATTCACCCGAAAAGCTTACCAATTCTGAGAATATGTCTTCTACCCCAGGTGCCTTGTTTCAATTTTGTTCTTTCAGAGTTCTGTTAAATTCTTCATGCAGTATTGCTACCCCCCACCACTGCATTCATCCACATTCCTCTTCCATTTCCATAATGTCTCGAAATTTCTGTTCTTTATATAGCCTTTCTGTCAATTGCTTACACCTTGGAGTCTTCCCTTCTATGCTTAATATTGGCTTTGCATCTGAGCTCTTGATATTCATGGAACTACTTCTCTTCTCTCCTGATGTTCCTTTCATTGTGTTGCATCTATCTAACCCACTCACCTCCAGCCATTCATGCTTTGCCAATTTGCGCATTAAGTCAATTTCATTTTTTAAACATCTGTATTCCATGTTGCCAGCTTCATTTGTAGAATTTTTATACTTTACTTCCTTTCGTCAATTGAATTAACATATCATGTTATCCAAAGAATTCCTAATGGGCCTTGTCTTTTTGCCTAGTTATTCCTCTACCATGTTGATTATTTCAACTCTCAAAGTTATCCAATCATCTTCTATTGTATTCCTTTCACCTATTTCAGTCAGTTGTTAGCTAATACTTCCTCTGAAACTCTGAAAAATCTCTGGCTGCTTCAATTCATCCAGGCCTCTACTCCTTAATTTCCTACCTTTCCGCAAATTCTTCAGCTTTCATCCAATTCATAACCGATTAAATTACATTTCATAACTAATAAATTATGGTCAGAGTCCACATCTGCTCCTGGAAACATTATGTAGTTTCTCAAAATGTATGCTGTCCTTATTTTCCACAAAATCTTGTGATACATAGATTGTCCATTGGTTAGAGGTCAAGCAATCTGACCAGTCACAGAAGTGTGGCAATGATGTGGAGCATCCCTACGACACTTTCCCTGTGAAATTGTAATATATTGTCCTGGTGTGCTGAAAACTGATGTGCGAGAGTCAACTGTCCGCACCTAGTATGATGATGCCATTTATTCTTATATCATTGTTAAAGATGATCATGTGACATATGTACATGATTTAAGAGAAATATAAAACTCACCTGCATTTGGACTTTAAATTAAATTTAATGGCAACAAGTGATAATTTGTACCAGAACCGGACTCAATGCAGATTTACCAATTTATGAGAGCAGTTGCCGTAACTGCGTTGTCTATCTAGACATGATTCCCCTCCAACCCAAATTATCAACTTGTTAAACACTACATATATAGTGTCCACTGACCATTATCCTCACTGTTTGCAGCTTCAACTGATTCCCTCAAGAGTTCAGACACGGTGTGCATCTGCACTTAAGTTATCATTACTGTCAAGGCATGTATATAAAAAAAGATAAAATAATTTAAAAAATAAAAATAAAAAAGGAATTATCTGAATGGGATGGCAATTGGCAGATGTGATCTACATGTAAAGACAAACAAACAATTATAATTTTGGAGTAATTTGATGATTTATTCCAGAGAAAGAGCTTCACAAATTGAGCAAGTCAATAATGCATCAGTCCACCTCTGGCCATTATACAAGCAGTTATTCAGGTTGGCACTGATTGACAGAGTTGTTGGATGTCCTGAGGGATATCGTGCCAAATTGTGTCCAACTGGCATATTAGATCGTAAAAATCTCAAGATTGTCATAGGGCCCAGCCCATAACGTTCCAAACATTCTCAGTTGGTGAGAAAGGTATGATTTGGCAAGCACGAAGACAAGCAGTAGAAACTATTATTGTGTGTGGGCAGGCATTATCTTGGTGAAATGCAAGCCCTGAATGGCTTGTCATGAAAGACAACAAAACATGGCATAGAATATCATCAACATACTGCTGTGCTGTATGTAAGGATGTTGCAGATAACAACCAAAGGGGTCTTGCTATGAAAAGAAATAGCACCTCAGACCATCATTCCTGGTTGTTGCACCATATATTGGGTGACAGTCAGATTTGTATCCCACCCCTGTCTGGGACATCATTGGACACATCTTTGCTGGTCAGTGGGGCTTAGTTTGAAGCGGGACTCATCACTGAAGACAGTTCTACTTCAGTCATTGAGATTGTAGGTCAAAGACATGTCTAGCAAAGCCCCAAACAGGGGTAAGATACCAACCTAACTGTCACCCGCCTTATGGCCCAACAACCAGAAGTGATTGTCCAGGATGGCATTGCTTTTCATAGCAGAAAATCTTTTATTGTCATCTGTGACACCTTTACTGCACAGCAGTACATCGACAATATTCTATGGCCTGTTTTGTTGCCCTTCATGGCAAGCCATCCTGAGCTTACATTTCAGGAAGATAATGCCCATTGGCATGTGGCTAGAGTTTCTACTGCTTTCTTCATGCTTGCCAAGCCCTGCCTTAGCCAACGAAGTCTCCAGATCTCTCCCCAATTGAGAATGTAGGTAGCATTATGGGCAGGGCTCTCTAGCCATCTCAGGATTTTGATAATCTAAAGTGTTAATTGGACATAATTTGGCACGATATTCCATATGAGGACCTCAAACAACTCTATCAATCAATGCGAAGCCAAATAACTGTCTGCATAAGAGGCAGAGGTGAACTAACATGTTATTGACTAGCTCAGTTTGTGAAGCTGTTTCTCTTGAATCAATCACCCAATTTTTCTGAAACTGTAATCATCTGTTTGTCTGTACATGTGCATTACATTTACTAATTTGCATCCCTTTCAGATAATTTCTTCATGGTGCATCTTTTTTTTTCTTAGGGTCTAAATGCATGATTTAAGAGAAATAGAAATCTCATGCGCATTTGGGCATTGGTTTAAATTCAATGGAAAAAGTGAAAATTTGTGCCAGATTGGGACTCGAATCTGGATTTCCCATTTTAAGCCAGTGGTCATCTTAGCCACTTCGGCTATCTGGACACACTTCTCTCCAGTCCAAATTCTTATCTTGTGACACACTACACATGTAGCATCTACTGATGATCATCCTCATCAAGAGTTCAGACATATTGCATATCCACAATGAAGTTATCATTACCAGCAAGCTGCTTATATATGTCCAACAGGAAGACACAATTTTTGGTACAGCTGGTGTATGATAAATCGGGCATTTTATGCATTTGCACTGAGGTTATCATTACCGTCAACACGCATATATATTATTACACGTGACATGTGATAGCAGACAAGGTGAGCACTACAATATTGGTAGTGGTGCATATGTTCCAATGAATAAATATTTCAGACACTTGCTGTAAGTCCTCTTGAAATATACAAATCAAATTGTAATCGCTTACTTGTTCAGTGGGTTATTTCATAATACTGTTGCAAATGGAAATAATGATAGTGGGTTTCATTAACAGGACATATCACACCCATTGGAACATCCAATGTCAATCTGTTAAGTACCAGGCAATGAGATAATCATGTGGGTAGATACTAGGGCACATAATTGTGTCACAATTTGTGTCTGGATAAGAGACAATGATGTAATTGTTTCAAATTTAATTTTTTAACATATTAGGTAAGTTTCTCTTCAGGTGGTCTGTTCAAGATCTGTGGGAGCCAGTCAGTGGTTGTGTATGATTCCATATACACAATTGTGCCAACAGACAGGCTGAATGGCCTAGGCAGAGGGCAAAGTAGTGAACACAGCCATTACTGTTCCATGCTGTTGCAATTTTAATGGCCAGCAATGTATAAACCGCATTTTTGTGCCTTTAGCATGTGGTACTGCATCAGGCTGTAAATATATGTATGTATTAATTGTAATTATGCCTCAGTACAATTTAAAATGATAAATGCAGAGTGTAGTAGCTATATTATATATTCCATCTTCTAATATTATATTTTGTAAACGAAAACTGCAAATACTTGAATCTGGTGATACCATCAAACTCTTTTGACTGCTTGTCTCATTTTATGTGGGATTTGGAACCAAACAACAGAAATAAAGCATTATTTGATATTTTCAACAAGTATTTTAATTTATTTCCATATCCCATTACTTTTTCTTTTGTGAAAGAAACTGTATTGTTGAGAAAAATTATGCTAAAGCAAAACTTGAAATACAATTTACACCTTCAAAATAAATTCAAGTGATTAAATTCAATTTACATTTAACTATTTCCATTACTTCCAATTTACAATCAATTTAACAATTTCTGTAACTTTTAGAATGAAATTAATAGCATGTCAAAGATTCGCTGTACATACCCTCACTTCCAGAATGATGTGGTATGTGTCACCCTTCTGGTCCACCTTCATTGAAATTTTTGAAGATTCTTTCACAACTTTTCCTTCTCTGTACCATACTATTGTTGGTTTGGGGTTTGCTTTGACCTTACATTCCATGATGACAAGTTTTCCGCCTTGTTCCGAGACAATACGTGGTTTTTCAATGAAAGTTGGACCATCCCCTTCAGGTTCAGGCTCTGCTTCTATGTTGAGATTCAAGTTGGCATTACTTTCACCAAATTCATTTTTCACATGACACCGATAAATACCACCATCTGGTCCAGTTGGATCCTGCGAAGAAAATACTATCCTTTAGGGCTCATGTACAGATTTTGTAATGTTAGAACACAGTGATTGTCACGTTTAGTCCCTTAATTACATAATACAGACAAAAAAACAATAATGGTGATGATTTTAAACAATTTTTTTGCAATAATTAGAAAATAAGATGGGATTTTATGTGTGGATATTGAAAAAATTTTGATATGGACAAAGAACCATTAATACAAGAGGTTTCCACTAATATTCAGTGTTTAATATAATTTGGGACAAAGGACCAGCATCTACACACAGATTTCTGAAAAGGAACAATTCCATTATGAGTGACAGCCAATTAATTTGAGAAACAGAAAATGACTCCAGTTTTTAGAACTTCCAAGCCATTCCTTCACTAAGAGAAAGGGGCAGATAGGAAGTGTAAAATAAAAAAATAAGATACATGAGTGTCGTAGTGTAGGAACAGTTAGTCCAAATTATTTATCAGCAGAGACACAAAGTATAATCAAGGAGTTGGAAGTAACAATGGACTAATGATTGAGATTAAATATCTACGTACTCACAATGAATTGCTAGCAATCTATAGGTCAATGTTGAGAGGTAATCACAAAATAAATCACAGAGTGCAAATAGCAGTGAAGGATCACAGGGGACAACATGAACAGGGACACTGATACAAAAAGAAAAACATAGAAAAATAGGTTTGCTGAATGTACAAAAAGTAATAATAATAATAATAATATAATAATAATAATAACATAAATGCTACAGAGCAATATATTTATTTGTCTTCAGAGAATCTCTATGAAGGAATTCGCAATAGTGCCTGAAACTTTCCTACATCTTACAACTTGATGTGGTCTACAATCCAGAACTATTTCATGGCAAATGAAAATAACCTCTATTTGCAACAAACTAAAAATGAAACCTGCAATTCAGCTAAGTAACTGTAAATCTGTCTATTGTCAAGCAAACTGATAAAAAACCTGAAACATCACTGACTGGCAACTCAAAGTCAGGAATCACTGTATCAGTTATGGTATGTTACTTTTCTTGTGTTGGTGCTAGAAGCACTTGATAATATTTATCCCATAAACATACAGCTATTTAATTAACATTACAAGAAACAACATACCTATTCCAGCCTAAATTATTGTCTAACTTTAATACAATAAATTTTACATCATCAACTTCTTCCCCACATTCTTAGTTATGACCGGTTTTAATATACTGGTATCTTGATTGTTTATTTCTGGATTTACCATACAGATTTCTGAAACAATTACTTCCAATCCATTTAAATGAAGCCAAGCACTTAGAATACTTCAAACTTTTGCTACAGAACCAAGATTTTTTTCTGACTGTTTGTTAGTGACAGTGTAAGTTATAAGAACAGGCAATAATTCAGACATTTTGCAATAATAACTTCAGCATTTCTTGTGACAATATGTCACTTTTTTTATTGTTAAGTGACTCAAAATTTTGAAATTTTGTTCAGTGTTTACATCTTATGGACTGAGAGGTTTGTGCACTGACAGAAAAAAAAAAACTATTTCACCAAAAAACAATTAATGTACAGTAACGAAATTTTAGAAATACATTTGTCTAGGTAACATATATAAGTGATTAACATTGCAAGATCACAGGTTAATGTAAGTGGGGATTAGCCTTTACAAAAGTGAAATGCTGGTACATTAACAACTGGTGTAATTGCCAGAATGTTGAATGCAAGCATGAAAACAAGCATGCATTGTATTGTACAGGTGCTGGATGTAAGTTTGCAGTAGGCAGTTGCATGTCTGTTGCTCTTGGTTGGTCAGCACAGGGATGGTTAATGCTGTTTGTGGATGATGCTGGAGTTGTTGTCTGATGATGTCCCATATGTGCTCAATGTTCATAAATGGCAGCACAATAGGTCGAATCACCAGACTGATGTACTGTTTTGCAGTCAGGGTGCATGGGATAACCACAGCAGAGCTCCTGATGTCATACAAAACTGCACCCTTCCATAATTCCTGGTGTAGGTCCAGTCTGTTTAGCATGCAAACAGGCTGGTTGCAAGCCTTCAACTGGCCACTCCTAACGAATGCATGGCCATCACTGGCACCAAGACAGAACCAGCTTCCACCATAAAACACAACAGACCTATAACATGATCTCCTTTGAGCTCTCACTTGGCACAACTGAAGCCGCAAATGGCGGTGGTTTGGGTTCAGTGGAATGCACATAGACACGGCACTGTCTCGGAGATATCCTTGAAGTAACCAATTTGTAACTGTTCATTGTGTCTCTGTGGTGGCAACTATTGCCCAAGTTGCTGCTGGAGTACAATGTGACAGAGCCCTTTGCTGATCATGACACTCTTCCCTCTCAGTAGTGCCATGTGGCCTTCGGGAGTCCAGTCTTTTTGCGACCATCATTCTTGTGACCACCGCTGCCAGTAGTCATGTACAGTGGCTACATTCCTGCCGAGTTTTTTTGCAATATCACAGAAGGAACTTCCAGTTTCAGCCCTATTACATGAACAGACTCAAACTCTTTGAGGTGTTGATAATGGTATCTTTGGTGCCTTAAAGGCATTCATCACTAACATCAACTCACCATGTCCAGTCTCAAAGGTAACGAATGTTCACAACCGTTACATCGTGCGTTTAAAGTAAAATTGATTTGCAAATGGCTCTGAGCACTATGGGACTTAACTTCTGAGCTCATCAGTCCCCTAGAACTTAGAACTACTTAAACCTAACTAACCTAAGGACATCACACACATCCATGCCCGAGGCAGGATTCGAACCTGTGTCCACAGCAGTCACGTGGTTCCAGACTGTAGCACCTAGAACCGCTCGGCCACTTTGGTCAGCATTGATTTGCATCCTCATAGTGGTGCTACTAATGCCACTTTTATTCAACTGGTACAAAATCTGATTAGACATCATCTGTCAGATGTAGAACCATGCCTACCAATTTTCATTTATGTCGCACAGCTCCTTCTTGGTACTGCAACTTTTTTTCCGGCAGTGTATTTTCCAAAAATAAACTGCTCTATTGTTATGAGCTATGAGCTTTCTAATTCATGCTACAACACATTATCTGCTAGTTAAGCAGTTTCATTAACAGCAGTTCTCTATTATATCGAATGTCATTATGTTAGAAAGCAACACGAAAGTTAAATTCAGAACTGGTTTTATTGGTGGCAATGAATAAGTCTAAAAATTAATTGGGTAACAATCAGAAAAGGAAATTTGACTGTGATCGAGGAACAAGCAAAACATTGATATAATCCTACGTGTTTTTAGTTTGTCCACTGACGATGTTATCCACACTAACTTAAGTTAATAGATACACCAGATTTATGATGAGACTTAGGAAAAAGTCAAGATGCTGGATTACAGAGAACTGATTTATTCTTCAGTAAGTGCTACAGACATATTTGGAGCTCATACCAATTTAAACTTCAGTGCCTTAAAGTACACTCTGGTTACACACACTTGCTTCAAACTCATTAACTGTTGCTCTACTAACAATTTCACAACGGCTGTGCTGGGGAAACCACAATGCCTACCAAGTCAATTTTATTCTATCATGCCCGTTTTTATGTTTGTTGATAAAAACCTCTCAACACAGATGCCCTCAAACACTGCCTAGAAAAAATTCACAATTTGGTATCTTCTCAGTTTGCTCAATTAACGAGTTAATACCAGTATTCTTTACCTTAATCTCCAGAGTGAGTTCATAGGTATCTTCTTCTTTATCAACAGTCCGTATCTTAATTTTAGATGATTCTTTGATAACTGTTGTTCCACGGTACCAAGTAACTTGAGGCTTTGGCTTTGCTTTACATTTACATCTCATTGTGATGAGAGTGCCAGTTTCATTTGGAATAATTCTTGGCTTTTCTATGAAGGAAGGAGCAAATCCACCTTCATCTCCACCTATAAAGTAAATGGCAATTGTTCATAACCCATGAAAATTTGACTAAGTGCATAAGCTATAAATGTAGTAAACTGCTGAAAACACACAAAAAAATAAGCAAGCACAACAGAATACACGGGACAGTTTATACACAGAACAAGAGGGAAAATTTTAAGATTAGATGTCACACAAGAGTTTTCTGAATACCAGCTGTCTGACACACCATCAAGGAGAAATGGGAGGAGAACTCATGCAATGGGGACTTTGGGTTCAATAACAGGCTTCTTTTCTTCTTGCAGTGCATCCAGGGGTGAGCGAACATTATCAACTGAAAACTAGAAAAAGGAGGGCATTATCAAGATTAAATTTCACTTTGGAAAAGTATGTGTAATTAAAAATATGCAGACACATACTAATGAAGACAACTGAACATAAGAAACAATTTAAAAACTGTTACAGCAGCATACCATGAAAATAATATAGTAAATAAATTAAAA
The DNA here is from genome assembly GCF_021461385.2 of Schistocerca piceifrons. Lineage (NCBI taxonomy): Eukaryota > Metazoa > Arthropoda > Insecta > Orthoptera > Acrididae > Schistocerca > Schistocerca piceifrons. Next base: position 295,109,874 of record NC_060149.1, on the reverse strand, counting down.
AAACAATGAAGAGACTATCAGTACTCAGTAACACAGGAGTTTGGTAAAGCTGACTGTTCTGGTACACTGTCATTTTCTTCATGTATATGTTAGCATACCTTGGAAGTTCAATGCAATATTTGCATTGCTCTCGCCAAAATTATTGAAGGCGTTACACCGATAGTTCCCACCATCTTCCTTCGTAGGACCGGAAATTTCTAGTGTCAACAGATATGTGTCTTTGCCTGTAGCTTTCCGAGACATGCGAACACGGTTGCTATCTGAAATTATCTTGGAACCTTGGTACCAAGTTATCTCAGGAACAGGATTTGCTTCTAATATGCATTCCATAACTAACACTTCGCCCTCTTGACGTATTGTTGGTTTCTTTGGAAAACGGGGAGCTTTTCCATCAGGAATCCTGATAAAAACAAAAGAAATGTATTTGTATGTGATGCATTGAAAGCACTTTAAGTATAAAAGTAACAGCAAAATTAACTTTCTGTGATGCAAAACACAGAAATTAACGAGTGAATGAAGCTTTATGATATTGCAAAAGTAAAATTCTCATGCAGAGATGATTTATTAAATATGAAAAATAGTCTCCAATTTTGCAATGGTTTTACAAATAATTGACAACGAAATAAATTTATGGATATTGATTTGTGTTATTATGCATTTCATTTTCAGTAGACATTTGGATGACTGCTTTACCCACTCATCTGGCTGATGATCAGATAGCAAGCACAGCTGATATAATTGTTGACAAATTTCAGATGCCTGACATTAGTAGTGATATATTTCACACCAAAATGAAAACCTGTATCTCAACTAAATAGCTCGAAATTTATCTCTTCTCAAGCAAAACATGAAAAATCACTGCCTGCTAATACACAGAAAAAATCACTGTATCAGTTATATACAATAATTAAGGAATCATTAATAAATAAGTAAGGTTCATTTATTTCATGTCTGAGTTACAGCTCTGCAAAATTCAAATCTGTCTTACAAGGAACCCCTTGAGTGCAAGGTCGCAAAAGGACAACAATTTTTATGGCATTCAACGCCCCACATATTGTCTACCGTGCTACCACAATACTGGCTGCTAATGACAACAGGGGATGGAACCAGAGGTATTCAATGGTGGGCACAGCATGACACTACAGAGCATAGTTGAACTGTTTAGTCAATGAGTAACTAACAACAGTGCTACAGTGCTAGTGGTGTTGATACAAAGCAAAGCAATAGCAATGATAAACAAAGTAAACATTGCATTATATCTACAACATTTTTCAAAGCTGCCATTTCATCAGAAATGAAGCCAAGGAATTTCAGAATGAGAAAGAAGTGGCAGATGAAATATTAGTGTTTCTGCAAGATGAATCAGTGGAATGTGTGCTTTCATATATGCTCCACTGTGCGGACAATGTATATGAGGAGTGTAATGATGACGATACATGCTTAACAAGTGAAAGTGATACTGAAACTATTATCAAGCCATGTAGTTCATCATCCTTTTTGGACAGGGAGCCACAAATCCCATCTCCAGTGAAATGCAGTAACAGCCAATCGTTGCCCGAGGAGCAGGTACTAAACATAATTAGTACATGTAAGATCATTCACAGCATTGAAAAAACAATTATGAACAGATTTCGAATAAGTCTGCAGCAATATGAATGTGTACTACATAAGAAAAACTACAGAGATTCAAGGCAGAAAAAAGCGTACTTCTTATAAAAACTGGTGTTTTCGGATTTGAAGGATGCTTGATACCATTCACACAATGTACATGATAGTGACCTACTACATAATGCATGTCAAATTGCACGCAAAATAGATTACAGTGATGTCAAGGGAAGCAGTGGATGGTTGCATAACTTCAAACAGTGTTACAGAACTGTAAAATGTAAGATAATGAAATTTTAAACAAAGTGTCAACTTGATGATGCACAGCAAACTATGGAATCGGCCTAAAAATTTGAAGATGAGATAAACAAACATATCCAATTGTTCAGGAAAGAATTTGCTTTCAACTCCAATCAATTATGATTTGAAGAGGAAATGCAGATGACATTAAACCTGGAAATTAGAGGTACCAAGGGAGTTGTTTCAAGATCAACTAACTTCAATATCTTTATGCATTCATATACAATTATGTTGACTAATAATCCGGATGTAAATTGGCGGGAAAGTTATTTATAGTGCTGTGAGAAGTTGGAGGTGCTCTGTCCCCTATGATTCCTTTTCGTGTGAGTGATCTTGCAAGTGCAGTATGGAATATTTACATTACAGCAAGCAAGAGTGGGAAAATGGGCATACGTCAAATACAACTAGATGGTATGAGCACTGATTTTGTCCAATAGCTGGTCAAAATAACTTGCTTCTGCTTGATTCCTAGTCTGTGTATAAAAATCATACTCCTTTAGCGTGAACTATTCCTCCTGATAAGTGTGTAACATTGCAGTTCATACCATCCGGAAGCACTGGACAAATTCAGCCTCTGGATGGTTGTTTTTTCCATGACTATAAAACATATTATCACACTCTCTGCAGCTATGCCTTAAGGGACAGTCAATTTCACAATATGGTCCACAAGAGATGGTTTTGCATTCAGTTGCATGCCATCACATTCTATCAGTTCTCATTACCCCATTACACCAATATGATCCTACATGCATTCTTCAAGACTGTATACCTAGCTGAACATCTTGCATGGTTTGTAATTCCCATGGAATTTGCCTTTGATCTTGATGGTGCGAACCTTTGTGATCACTGTGACATGCCATTTTTCATTTGGTGTTCATGGTGCAAGTTAATGGTTTGTTTTGAACATTTCTTGAATGTTGACCATGCCCATTTTGTGAAGTGTAATGCATACACCCCATGGAGGGTTGATCTCTGCACTTTCCAGACAGTTATTTTCTGCTGCCCTCCAGATGCGTATGGTGAGTCATTAGCAGCTAATATTTTTCCCACCATAGTTGTTAACACAAAACTTTCAAATGAGCCTTACCAAAGACTGAATTTGCGACTTCACACTCAAGGGGGTCCTTGTTAGCATTGGACTGTAGTGCAGCCAGATGAATATTCATTGTGTAGTTTATTGGTGAAATATGATAATTCTTGTCAAAACCAACATGCTAAACATGAAAGAGCTGTGCACGACAGCAAGTGACTCTTCATATGAATGCTAGAAAAATTCAACAAGAACTTACAGCCATGCTTATGTCTTTTACAAAATTGTGGTCCACATGATTCACCACTTCAGTTACATGACAATATTCTGTTTATTGCACTTAGCATAAGATGGAAGTGCAGTTAAATATATGTGCAATAAAATTAACAACATGTGGTGAAGAATAATATTTGCAACTGTACAATTTATTTCAGATGCAGTATGACCCGAAAGATATTTGATGCTAGTACAGTGCTTTAAATTAAAACTGAATGGCATTGTACATATGTTACACAATACTTATAACAGTGAAAAATTTGCATGTGTGGATACAATAAGTAGGCTTGAAGTATCGGACCCCCTTAATCATCAACAGATTAACTGTCATGAACGAAAAAGGAATGCAAAATTCCAAACTTTGAAATAGCTCACCAGTTTGAGATTTCAAATATTGCAGTTTGGTTAGTGATGAATGTTCATGGTATAGTACATTGTCAGGCACATGGAAGGTAGCTTACTATCTTGTGAACTTAACATTTTTTCTCTTAGTAGATGGTAAAAAACAGTTATGAAGTGCACAATCAATTTTTATAATATTTCAATGTTAAATAAAATATCATTAATAGCAGAATTCATCAGTTTTATCAACTTTTACTACCATAGGAAGCATAAGAAAGTAATAGAAGACTGGATTGAAAAGACTTACAAGTTAATAAGACAGTAGGTGATCCAAAACAGTAATAAATTTTCAGAATTTCATGATGCACAATCATTCAGCTATATAGCAAATGTTTATTTGGCAACAAGTTTTAGATTAAACAGTCAATCATTATCTATGTATTGCAATACTGTACACTACATTATGCTTGGCAATGTTTGGCTCATATATATTCTATTTTGTGTGTTTAATAATCCCTTAGATTTTACACTGTAACATTTACAATTCATCATCTGTTTCTGAAATCATGTATGGGGAAATAAAAGCACAACTAATGCCAATTTTATGGAAGTGCTTACTGATTAGCAAGGCACTGCCTCATGTATGTATGTACAGCTATCATATATATGCTTGTTTGCTATTTACACAAGTTTCAGATGATGGTCAAAATATAAGTCTGAAAATGATTGCAATATATACGTTTGCACACAGATGAGTGATCATGCATCATAAAATTCATAAAAGCCTCACAATTCTTTATCACAGGACTTGACAAACCATACTCATTGGTGGCGGAGAACTAAACTCTTGGTAGCAGGTGGAACATATTCCTTACAATTTATGAAAACTTTAAAAAATCAGTTCATTGGTTAGACCATGAGACCACCTGTTTGGTCCTTTGAAATGTGAGAATTACACATTACTCATTAAGTATTGATCTTGTGGTTATAAAATGTTATGATTCTGAATACAATGTTGAAGAAATGTGAACAGCTAATTAAGAATGAATTAAAAAAACACCAATAAGGCAAAAGTAAGGCACATATTAGTGATGCATAAAACAAACGGTGATAGGAAAATGTTCAGAAAAAGAAAGCTCAGTTACAGAAAAAAAAACGTTTGGACTAGTGGCAAAAAGCACCAAAAGAGACAAGATAGTGAGACTATAGCTTCCTCCCATTTTTTTATTTGCTGATATTTGTTCACTGCATTGCTCTTACTGATTTAAGTGATTCTTTAGTGTGTAAGGTACACACAATAACAAGGTTACCACCAGTAGAGCATAAATTTACTATAAATTTTAATTTTTAATCGTACCTAATAAGTGTTAAATTAATTTTTACCAGATATTAACAATATATCACATTCCAAATTTGATTTATATATTATGTTAATAGCTGTGTATACAGAAACTCTTGTGTAGATGTATGATTCCCATAGCTCTTATTGTAACATGTTGCAACAACAGAAACTGAATGCAGCTGTCTCAATGGGAAAAAATGTCTGTAGCTTCTGGATGCCACATACAGTGGTTTATTTACTTTGTATATGGACATTCCTCTGGATCATATGAACTATTAGCCCATGAAAATGATGCTGGTTAAGGACTAATTGTAGCACAAAAGCAGATGATTGAAGAAATTTATCACCTCAAAAAATAATTTCCATGTTGTTTCCATTTTTTAAGTCACACATGTAAGTTGAATTTTTAAAAGTTCATATCGACAGGAATGTTAAAATGTGCCAAGTTGTTTGGGGACAGAAATTTAAGTGCAAATGAAACAATTACACTCATCAGCAGTGACACCACAGGCTAAATTTGTGCTTTGTTAAGAATATACTACTGATATGCCAGATTCCGGAGGTAAAATAGTCCCCCATTCGGATCTCCGGGCGGGAACTACTCAAGAGGATGTCGTTTTCAGGAGAAAGAAAACTGGCGTTCTACGGATCAGAGCATGGAATGTCAGATCCCTTAATCGGGCAGGTAGGTTAGAAAATTTAAAAAGGGAAATGGATAGGTTGAAGTTAGATATAGTGGGAATTAGTGAAGTTCGGTGGCAGGAGGAACAAGACTTCTGGTCAGGTGACTACAGGGTTATAAACACAAAATCAAATAGGGGTAATGCAGGAGTAGGTTTAATAATGAATAGGAAAATAGGAATGCGGGTAAGCTACTACAAACAGCATAGTGAACGAATTATTGTGGCCAAGATAGATACGAAGCCCACACCTACTATAGTAGTACAAGTTTATATGCCAACTAGCTCTGCAGATGACGAAGAAATTGAAGAAATGTATGATGAAATAAAAGAAATTATTCAGATTGTGAAGGGAGACGAAAATTTAATAGTCATGGGTGACTATGTATGTATGTGTGTGACTATGTAGCCATGTATGGAAGTGAAACATGGACGATAAATAGTTTGGACAAGAAGAGAATAGAAGCTTTCGAATGTGGTGCTACAGAAGAATGCTGAAGATTAGATGGGTAGATCACATAACTAATGAGGAAGTATTGAATAGGATTGGGGAGAAGAGAAGTTTGTGGCACAACTTGACCAGAAGAAGGGATCGGTTGGTAGGACATGTTCTGAGGCATCAAGGGATCACCAATTTAGTATTGGAGGGCAGCGTGGAGGGTAAAAATCGTAGAGGGAGACCAAGAGATGAATACACTAAGCAGATTCAGAAGGATGTAGGTTGCAGTAGGTACTGGGAGATGAAAAAGCTTGCACAGGACAGAGTAGCATGGAGAGCTGCATCAAACCAGTCTCAGGACTGAAGACCACAACAACAACAACAATGCCAGATTTAAATGTGATGAATTGCATAATCTTTTAAAGCTGTTATGATGATTACATTTCCCCCTATGATGACACAGGTTGGCCAAAATAAATACCAATCTGACATGAAAGAAGTTACCTTACTTAATGACAGGAGAAAAGTCCTCCTACAGGAGGTGCTGAAAATAGTCACAATTAATGTACATGCAGTTGTTGCTAAGTTCTTTAAGTTTTATTATCACAAAATGCTGAAAATACTTTTCAGGTCAGTTTAGTTTCAGCCACTCTGTATAATTTTTAGCACTATGTGTAACTTTACATGTTAGCTTGAAATGGAAGCTTTTTGAATAAAGTTTCACAAGGCAAATTAGTTCATTAGTTCACTTTATTTCTTCTGTAGTAAAGAAATATAAGTGTAAGAGAACAAGGAAGCATATTCAGTTTTAAAACACAAGAGAGCAGTAACAAAGCATTGTCTTGTAACTAAAAAATATAATTATCAGTTAATGTGTGCAAAAACAAGGGTTATTCTTTTATGAAGTTTGTGTGTCTGTCAATAATATACTTACTTCGGTTTATCACCTCCTTCAAAATTCAAATTTATGGAAGCAGTACCTTCACCAAGTTTGTTTTTTGCTACAGCTTTGTATTCACCACCATCTTCAGTTTCCACTGAACTAATTTCTAACCTGGCTAAATAATATAGTTTCTGATCTTGTACAAGAGACATCTTATATCTCCCAGCTTCCTTTATCATTTTCTTGCCATGGTACCTTTAATACAAAAAAAATAAGGTTCATGAAACAAATATTCTATGACACCAAAACTTTGAGATTTGCATTAACAAATAGCATATTAAAATTTTAGGTGACACAGGCACAGGAGAAAGAGTAACTGGAGGCACAAGTCAATAGGGGCATTTTATCATTCATCTATGCCATGGGTGGGCAACTGGCAGCCCAAGGACCATATCTGGCCTGCAACTGTATTCAATTCAGCCCACAGAAGAAATTCCGTGTGGACCTAAAATAAAAGTTTTCTAGAAAACAAGAGATTTGACGCATAATTTGTTGATATGGCACATCAAGAAAGGGGTGTAATTCATACATGTGTGTTACCTCATAAACACTGAAATCACAGATGCTATAGTTTTGACTTTATGGACTTTTGTCATGTCGTGACAATACAGCCTTTGAGCTAAAGTTTTTGAATCAGGCCCCCAGATCACATAAGGTTGCCCATGCCCAATTTATGTAGTAAGCACTACAAAGGTCAAAATTTCTCATACATCGTGGCAGCAATATATTGCTGTTCCTAATGAGGATAGTATACATCAATGTCATTCCACATACCACAGACAATCCATGTGGATTGTCAGTAAATCAATTGCAAATTTTTGATCACAAGCATAAAAACATATATCACTCATTAAAACACGTAGGTGTCAAAAAATTTTATGAGGCAGAATCTCTGGTAAATGCTTACCTTCAGGAGCCAGTTCCTTCCTCACAGAGAACAGAGGAATAGGTTGCAGAAATTGAAAGGGGAAGGGCAGCTTACTCAGACTCCAGGATGAGAGGGACCAATCTGTAGTGAGTGTGCGGTAGACTAAGATGAAGGGGAAAATGTTACACAGAGTAGGTCAAAGATGACACATTAGTAAGCACTGTGTCACTTTAAGTCCAGGTGAGATGAGGACAGTGAAGTAAAGATAGGATAGAGCAAGAGAACTGAATATATGCACAAACAATAATGATAAACCAGGTAGTGGGGATGCGTTAACAGATGCGACCTATAGAAGTATGTCAATGCAAGGATATGGTAGAAGACATGTCCCCATTTCTGGAGCTTAGGGAAATAGTCTGTGTGATTTAGCAGGCACTCGCATCCCTCTAGTGAAACTGAAAAGAATTTTCAACAACTGGGTACTAGGTATTTGCAATACAGACAGTTTCTCTATGCCCATTGATGCACTCAGCCAGGTTAGTAGTGGTCATTCCCATACAAAATGGTGTAAAATTGATGCAGGTTAGTTACAAGTTATTACATGTGTGGTTTTAAAAGTTGTCCTGCCTTTGATATTGTAGTATTTATCAGTTATGGGGCTAGAGCAGATGGTAGTGACTGAGTGTGTGGGACACAATTTACAATAGGAAGGATTGCAGAGGTAGGAACTTTAGGCTAGGGATAATGGTTTGGGAAAGTCATATGGTTTGGCTAGGATGTTTTGAAGATTGGAAGGGTGACAGAAGGTAACAATGAGTGGTGTGGGAGGATACCGGGAGTGAGGATCTCATTTCAGGGCTTGACTTGAGAAATTCATAACCTTGGTAGACTAATATGCTGAAGCATTTAAGGACAGGATGTTACTGAATCACAAGAGGGAGTGGGGTATTACTGGTTTTTCTCGAAGTGGACACTGTATTAGATAAAGGTTGAAAGAAGTGTACTATCCATGAGATTTATATGTGAATAAGATCTTTGGAGTAACTGTGGGAGAGGAATGCCTGGGAGAGGTTTTCAGTGAAGGTATTGGGGTATTCAGTGGAGGAACAGGTACATTGCTGTGGATGTCTACACTGTAGCAAAGGAAATTTTTCATGTGGAAGGGGTGACCATTATCAAAGAGTAGGTAATGTTGTTTATTAGTTGGTTTTATATGGGCTGAGGTTTGGATGTGGGCTTCAGTTAGGAAGATTGCTCTACAAGGCGAGGTTAGTTTGAGTTGGGGAAAGGGGTTATGCTGTTGCTGTTGCAGAAAGTGGGGTGGTTCTTCTTCATCATGAGTTCACACCATAAAGGTTGCAATAAATCTGTACTGTGTCAGGTCTTGGTTGAGAGGCAATGCTGGAAGTGAGTAATTCCTGGAATGCTTGAAAGGATGATTTCAGGGAGGAGGAGAACAATGTCTTTGGGATTTGGCTTGGAACTGTTCTACGCAGAGTTTGATATTCCCTCTGTTGTTTGTGGGTGGTATTACAAATGGTACTTGTGGCAGAGGAGGAAAGGAGAATTAGATTTTGTGTGCTAGTACATCCAGGGGCTAAAAAGTGGAGTATTTTAAACAAAGATAACAGCTGTTGGAAGTGGTGGTTAGAAGAGGCAGTTATAAGCGAAAAGTAGGAAGCACATACAATTAAATAACTGCCTATTTGTCAATTACAGACAGTAACTGAAAATCAAATAAACCCACTAAAGAATAGTACTACTGAAATTATGTTCCAAATGACAATTAAAATGGGGATAAAACATGTTGAAATGGCATCATATCTTGGAACAGCATGTGAATAATCACATTTCTTATGTCTGACTTTTCATGATTGCAACAGCTTTAAATTCATGTTCCTTTATATGTAGTCATTATGTCCACATTTCCTTTTTTTGGAAATCATATTTTCACTGTGTGTGTGGTTTTTTTTAATTGATTCAACTGAGTGCTTGGTGAAACACACTATATTGTATTTGCTAAGTAAAATCTTTTTTTCCATGTTTCACAAAACTTTATTATTTTTGTACAATCTAGGTTTCAAGCTGCAATCCCATTTTCCAGTACATAAATGATTCCAAAGAAATTGGCATTAAATATTTAAAAAATAATAATACATTTGACAAAGTGTTTTCAAGGATATGGTACCCAATACAATAATGATATTTATCTCAAAAAATAAATTCAGATCTCTGAAGACTTTGTATAATAGTAACACAGTATTGTATATGAAATGTTGTGCGATTACACTTACCATGTTATAGTAGGTTTTGGGTCTCCTACAAGTCGGCACTCGAATGTAACTTTTGCACCATCTTCTGACTGCGTTATTACAGGTCTCTCTGTGAAGGTTGGCTTGATTCCATCCTCAGGTACAGGTGCTTCATCGCCTATATTGAGAAAGGAACCTAAACGGACTATTTTATGAGTTCTTTTTTTTAAGGAAGTTGACAATAGAACTCTAAAATTTCACATTTCTGGGAGCAATTTTTGCTTCCTGACTAGTTTTTCTGAGAAGAAAAGAATGACAGATAGAAATAAACAAAACAGAGAAACAGAATGAAAAAGGAAAGAAAGAAACAAACAAAAACTACATCAGTTCCAGCAAGATAGTCCCACAGGACTGAAGGCTTTTCTGAAAGTTCAAGAAAGAAAAGAGTTTAATGTTATACAGAGAGAATTGAAAATTAGTGATAGTTTTCATTTGCTTATAATCAGGCAAAAAATAGAAGATAGAGAAACTTTCCTACCACCTCCGATATTTGTGTATTTTGTAAAATATGAAAAGATATGCAAAATACTTATATTTTTGTTTATAGTACTGTGAAATGATAGAAAAATATTGTATGAACTTCCTTATTGTTCCCTTCATATTAGTTTCCTTCACTGTACATACAGGTGTCTTGGAAATTAAACTGTGTTAATTACGTATAGTATAATTTTCTTAAGCAAATGAGATACTGTTGTTATTTTTACATTTGTGGCCAGCAAAATGCATGTTGATTTCAAACCACATGTTGATTCCCATCTGTATCTTGCATCCTGTATTCATCATTGCTATATTAAACATGTGAGCAATGAATTAAAATTTTCAAATTTTTCAATTGCTTTACTATCAACACTGTTTAATATTTAAATTTCAAACATATTTTAAGGTTGCCAAGTTGTTTAATACTCAGATGACCTTCAAGATTTTCTGAAATATTTTGGTTCTAATCTTTCATTGCAAGTCTTTAACTGATCTCTATGATGTTGTATTATTACTTGAGAAGTCCATAAATAAATTTTATTTTCCTTCCTCATAGTACATCTACTTCTTATTTGTCTCTATTTTATGTATATTGTATTAATTTTCATTATCTTTGCAAGATTTAAAATGTTGCCAGCTGCCTTCCAACAGCTGACAGCCATGAATAATTTAAAGTAATGTGATTAACTCTCAATATTGAACACATTTTCAGAATATTTTTATGATCTTAGGAATTGTCATATATTATGATTATGGAACATATTTAAATCAGTCAGCAAACATTTAAGGATTAGAGTACAAAACACAGTTATTATTGTTTCCACAGTGTTCATTTTCACTGATTTGTAATAAAATTATACAAAATCAGGACCAGGTTATACTCTTTGCCAGACTGAAAATATGTGACAGAAACTGATAAATCATAAAATGTAGCTGTCATGAACATCACTATTCATGTGCAGTTTTTTATAGATTCCCCCCCCCCCCCCCCCCAAATTGACTGTGACACCTGCCAGTTTCAACAGTTTTCCCTATAAATATGTTTCATTAATATTGCCAAAGAGTGACCTCAGTGAGATTAATGTGATGATGAGAACAGCTTAGTAATGAAAGCTTTTGACACTCATCATGCAATGAAAAAAAAACAGCATGAAAGATTGTTCTGTTAATGAGTATGAACCAGACGTGTTTGTCCTATAGTAATCTGCTACTGGTTCATACTCTTATTCCTATAAATTATATGGAAAGTTGTGTCATTATTTCAAGCTCCAGACACTTGAGAACCTTTCATGTTAGCTTTGATAATCACAAAGAAGCGTATTTGAGTTTTAAATTTTATCTTACTTGTTACTACAGATTCATTTTTATGAATTAACATTTTCCTATGGAACATAACAACCAAATTTATAGCAAGAGTAAAATTACAAAATAAATAAGTACAACTATTTGGTGATAATCTCCCAGATGAATATAGCTTATCTGAAAATTCTAACACTGCATGATTAATGGAAAATCTCATATAAGATGTGAAACAAATACTAACAAAGAGATAGAGGGGCTGGCCAGTACTTACCTCAGCTCAGTACAGCCGATAGATACACATAAAACAGAACTGAAAATTTACATTCCTAGCTTTCGGAACTTTGTTCCTTCATCAGGGAGGAGAGGGGAAAAAAAGGGAAGAAGGGAAAGTGGATTCAGTTACTCACAACCCAGGTTATGAAGCAACAGGGAAAGGTAAACAGGGAGGGTAGCAAGGATGGAGGCATGGTTGTCAGAGGGAAGCCAAAGATATCTTTGGCTTCCCTCTGACAACCATGCCTCCATCCTTGCTACCCTCCCTGTTTACCTTTCCCTGTTGCTTCATAACCTGGGTTGTGAGTAACTGAATCCACTTTCCCTTCTTCCCTTTTTTTCCCCTCTCCTCCCTGATGAAGGAACAAAGTTCCGAAAGCTAGGAATGTAAATTTTCAGTTCTGTTTTATGTGTATCTATCGGCTGTACTGAGCTGAGGTAAATTCTAACACTGCCTTTACTGAAAATGAAAAGGAACAGTTTAACAAGTAAACCTGAAAAGAAAGATATCAAAACATTGAAATAAACACATACAAACCAATAACATCCACTGAATATATCATGACATGTGTAATTATACACTGCAACACTGTAAAAAAGGTATAACACAGGCTGCATTCAAAATATGTACTGACAAATATATAAAACAACAAAAGCTTCAGAATATAAGCCTAAATCAGAATTAAAGAAACTGAAACATTCCTGTGATAAAACTACAACAACCATTTGAATTTGAGTCACATGAGGGTGGTATATTACCAATTCAAAACACTACAATAATCAGAACAAAGAAATAAAAAAATAATTGGGGACTTTCTTTTTATTAAACATTTTGAAAGAGTTATTTCTCAAAATACAATAATTTAATATAACTTGTTAACTTTAGTAAGAAACCTCATTGATACTGACTGATATGTAAACACAAAGACAGCCTGATCACATTTTTTACTCATTTTTCCATGAATAATATTTCTAATTTGAGAACTTGCAAGGAAGAAATAGGTCAGAGACAACTTATGTAAAATTTCCATTTGCTTCAAATACAAGGCTACTTGTACAATACTGCTTTCACCTGAACAGTTCATCTGCCACTTCAAGCTTAAGGCTATTTTTTTTTAATCATAATTATTCTGACTATTTTTAAGTCATTAATATTACGCTCATCCCCTGTTCATGCATACTGATTCTAAACCACTCATGTATCTATCTTAATGAGTTTTAATGTTTCTTCACTCCCTCAACTCAAGCAGGTGCAAACTTTTAGACAACAGACACAGTACAAAAATGTACGATCTTTCAACAATGTTGCATGAAGTGGTTAAATTTTTGTGAGCTTTCAACTGAATACTATTCAGCCATTGTCATGTGGTAACTGACTGACATGAAGTAATCATCCACATTCTTGATGTCATGTGCACAGTCACGAACACTTGAAGTAATAAGACAAGCCAGATATTTTACTAGAGTATAGGTCCTCATCTCAGTGTTGTAGATGATAAGTCAAAGAGGTGACTCCTACATACATAGTTGAGGTATCTTCTTTACATATGCTGCTGTGAAACTTTCTGATAAATTACCAGACAGACATAATAGTCTGACAGACATAATAGTTTAAAAAATAAATTGAAATCATATCTCCTTGACAACGCCTTGCATTTTGTGTCATTTAATGAAATGGGATAGATAATAAAAAAAATTAAGGATTTTTTTTTTAAACAAAAAAAAGAACCTTGATTCATGTGTGTATTTTTTGTGCACATGACACATTACACATCATAGCAGTTACTGTGGAATTGATTAATGGAACACATGACTGACTAATTAACTAACATATATAAATTGAAGTCCGGTGTCCCGAGTTCAGTCTGTACCCATGTTCCAATTTCTGCCTGTATGTTCAATTTCTGTCTGTATGTTGAGGCTAATCTCAGGAACTACAGTAAGGATTTTGATCCTGTTTTGACTGAATGATTAACTGATTTGTAAGGAACATTTGTGTATATAACTTCATAAATATTTTATGGAAATTTGCTGAACTATGGTGAATTAAAGACCCAAATAACTTTGATCCAGTTTAGACTGATTCAAGAGGAAGGTTTGTGCATATAACTTCATAAATATTTCATGGAAATTTTCTGAACTATGATGAATTAAAGACCCCAATAACTTTGAAAATGATACCATTATCACCAAGTGGTACAGCTGTTGTAACTATACAGAGCAGTGGAGCTTGAGTGAAACCTGTGCTGGCCATGACAGCTAGCAGTTAACCTGGAAACTGAAAGGTTGCAAGATCATATCCCAGGTTGCTCACTTATTTTTCACCTCTCAATGATGTGGAGATGCCAAAAACAAAATGTGGTTTGGATTCTACAGTTAGCTGTGGGTCACATTTCCCCATTTTCCCAATTGGATAACTGGTCAGGGACGCACAAATTGCCAATTGATGCCCAACTTAAACACTTAGTTCAGGCTACTGAGCCACACGAAATTATTATTACCAGGATCTACACATCTATACATAATTCTTCTCCCATGTATACATTTTTCTGCCTGTATATATGGCTCATCTTCCTCAGGGACTTCTATACAGGTTTTGATACTCACAGTGGACTGGCAATGGAGCCTTCAAATTTTCTGGGGGCATGAATGGTATATGTTCCATATTTAATTGGCGTTTGAGTGATTTCTCATGGCAGTGATGGGAGGTGTGACCTACTGTGCCACCAGCAGTGGCAGGAGCAGGACTTGGCAGTGAGTTCCAGCTACTGGGTGGCTCTTATAGCCAGTGTAGGGCACAAAGCAGGCCAGCGACTACCTCACTGGCAAATGAGCAGCTGTGGCAGTGTGGCACCTTTGATGCCCAGCTCATATTGATAGGCAAGTTGTGGTAAGTTATATGAAAGTGATGACATCCAGTTATCTAATTTTGTACTCTGAATTTTAATCGTAACTCTATGCACTTGTCTATAAACGAAAATGCTGCTATGCCAGACAAGTTGCCTGGCTATAGACAATGTGTTATCTGTGTGAAGCGGTGGTGGTTCACTTATACTTTATAATGTATGTGTGTGGTGTGTCTCTGAGGGATGAGATTCTTCATTACTCACTCTTCCACTTACAAGTATGATTCTGAAGGTAAAAATGTATACAGGACATGCACTACCATCTGGTACAAAATAATACTGTCTTGAGAACTCTACTGAATCAAGAAAAAGTCATCCCACATGCCAAAAAATCTGCCACAAGAACTGAGCCATCTACAAAAACTGCTCCACAGAAAGAGTTACAACCACTGCCAGATTTCACAGCCGATTTCAAGTGGATCTGCCAAGCAAGAGAGCAATAATCTTGCATTTTTACCATTTTGTGTCTCAGTGACAGGGAAGGTTAGCAGATTCTTGAAGCAACACAACATCAAATCAGTCTTTAAATTCCCATCAAAATATAACAAGCTATGAGGCCTGAGAAGGATGGCACAGGAGTTACAGTGCTTGACATATGTAAGATATGTCATGAGTGTGGTTACTATTAGGTCAGGTAGAAAATGAACACTTACAGCAGTGCTGAATAGAATATGAAAGATGAGTCAATCTCTGCCATCCTAAGAAATGAGTTGTGGCAGAATATGCTTTGCAAAGTGGGCACAGAATTATTTCTGGCAAGATATCCGTCATTTCTGGTATAGTTTAACAAAAAATGCAATTGACAGTGAAAAATATTGCATTAAAACCTCAATAAAGATGGTAGCTTGCAGCTCACTACAGCATGGAATCCAGCAATTGAGGCTATATAATGACATGGCCATTAACTTCATGGGAGTCAGTACCAAATGACAATGAACAAAGAGTAATTCACCAAACACTCATGGAAATCTAATCATTTGACACAGGGGAAGCTTGAGAATATTTTTAATCTTCGACCTTATAATTATGATGGAATATGAGTTATCTTCTAACTTTTCCAAATCCCTAACACTAAACAGCGATTAAAACTAAATTTATATAAAATTTTGATGATTTTATTAGTCTTTAAGTCATAGTCCTACAAGTAATTGCACTTCATGATGGTCCTGTAACTACCAGCACACTATTAAACTATTTATCACTAAATCACCAGGAGTGTTTAATTTGTTATATGTCAGAATAAATAGAGAACTTTATATGAATTCCAGCAGACCTGGAAAATTTTCTTTCATTTTTCAAGTCAATTTCTGTTTAATATTCAGAGCAAATGATGCAATCAATAACTTTTGCTGGAAGTGAGAAGTAAAACAATTACCAGATATAGAGTGGAACATAGCATTTAAATTTTTCTGTCTAGTGTAACATTTTACCAATCAGTGAATAGCTAAATATTTCCAGTGCATCTTTGTGTAACATCTTTTTATTTAGCAGTTGGTGAGAGATACAACTAGCATGGAGGTCTGTATCATAGCCCACAAAAGTAATTTTTTTTCAATTATTTAGTAAGTATTTTTTAAATGTGGATATGCCACCTCTCTAAAGAATCATGCCTCATCATCATTCATATAACAGTCCCATATACTTAGTAGGTTACTAACATTTCCTGCTTACCATAGGTTAATTTCAAGGGGACACAACCCATTAGAACAAGTCTATGATTACGTCAAAACAGTTCATGGGCAAACTATTGGATGTCAGTGTCCAACGGGCACAATGACTGTCGCACACTGACACCTGGCAGTTCATCTGTGACCTATTTTGACATAAAGTATGTCAGAAGAAGCTGACAAATCACAAGTCAGTGATTAGCTTTTAATTTCTGTAACAGTTTCTGTATGTGTCCTCCACTGAAAATTAACATATGTAATTCATAGTTACACATAATATGATCAATTTTCTGACCACAAAATATTTGTTAAAACGTGCTTTTTGTCAATATTGGTAATGGTAATTCCTAAACATAATAACTGTAGTCCCACACTACGTGAACAAGTGGCATCTTGAAGTGTTGGGTATTCTGGTGGATATCAGCATCATTCTTGCATGATATTTCAATAATGTGACTTGTTATCTTCATCTGGTGCTACCTAATACTGCTCGAGTGGAACAGATCCACACATGTAGATGGGTGTGTGTGTGTGTGTGTGTGTGTGTGTGTGTGTGTGTGTGTGTGTGTGTGCGCGCGCGCGAGTGTATACCCGCCCTTTTTTCCCCCTAAGGTAAGTCTTTCCGTTCCCGGGATTGGAATGACTCCTTACCCTCTCCCTTAAAACCCACATCCTTTCGTCTTTCCCTCTCCTTCCCTCTTTCCTGATGAGGCAACAGTTTGTTGCGAAAGCTTGAATTTTGTGTGTATGTTTGCGTTTCTTTGTGTGTCTATCGACCTGCCAGCGCTTTCGTTTGGTAAGTCACATCATCTTTGTTTTTAGATATATTTTTCCCACGTGGAATGTTTCCCTCTATTTTTATATATATATATATATATATATATATATATATATATATATATTTTTTAAAAAATGAAAAAATGTCTGCTTGTGTCTGTGTATGTGCGGATGGATATGCGTGTGTGTGTATACCTGTCCTTTTTTTCCCCCTAAGGTAAGTCTTTCCGCTCCCGGGATTGGAATGACTCCTTACCCTCTCCCTTAAAACCCACATCCTTTCGTCTTTCCCTCTCCTTCCCTCTTTCCTGATGAAGCAACCGTTTGTTGCGAAAGCTTGAATTTTGTGTGTATGTTTGTGTGTCTATCGACCTGCCAGCGCTTTTGTTTGGTAAGTCTCATCATCTTTATATATGCTCCTTTCCCACCGTAGTAGGTTCCAAGTGTTCCAACTATGCTTCACTCCACTAGCAGCATTCTTAGGTGTTCCATTTTTGGTCCAGGGTGCCTGTCTGTGGGCTGACATTTTGTTTATGCTCTTCTGTAGTTCCAGGTGTTGTCTCTGTGGTCTGCTCCAACTAGAAATGTTCTTAGGCATTCCCTCTTCAGTCTAGCATGCCAGGCCAAATACTGGTGTTTCGTCTTTGATCTCACACACCCATCTACACACTGGCATTCTCTTTTTGGTCCAGTGCAGTTCTAGCTGTTCTCTTTGTGGTCCACTCCCACTAGGAGCATGCTGTGATGCTCCGCCTTCAGTACGGTGTGCATGGTGCTCTTATCTGGTGCTTGTTTCTCATGTCCATACCCTCAGTTCTTCTTTTTGTGAAGTTCTGGTGCTGCACCCATTGTGCTTCAGCAATTCTGGTGCAGGATTCCAGGCTCTACTGAGTTGGTACCCAGTATCAAAATTCATAAGGTTTTCTGTTACCTTTGTCTCTATAGACTCTCTTATAACACTGTCCCAGTATCTGGGGGTCTGTGACAGAACCCTTATTTCATCAAAGTTCATGGAATGACTGATTTCCAGACAGTGCTTGGCAATGGCTGACTCAGTTGCCTATCTTAGTCAGTCTGATGTTCTTTGCATCTGATGTCCACTGTCCTAGTTGTTTGGCCAATGAGTTACATGCCGTATTCGCAAGATATATTATAAATTCTTGGTTTTTGTTGTCCCAGGTTGTCTCACATTTCCCAGTAGCCATCTTATTTTGTTAAGTGGACAGAACAAACCCTTGATGTTGAGCTTTCTGATAATCCTGCTGATTTGGGCAGAAATAGATTCCTAATGGGTTGTTGCCCTGTGGACCAATGTCTCCACAACTCAGAGCTTTTGCAGTGGGCAGCGATAGATGCTGGCATGCAGGTACAAATCAGTGTGGGTAGGTTTGCCATACACACTCTGCCCAAAGGAGCCACTTGCTCTCCGTTTTGACAAGTACATCCAGAAACAATAGCTGACCATCCTTTTCCAACTCAATGGTGAACTTAATACTTGGAAGGCCTGTGTTCAGATGTTCCAGAAACTCATTTAGCCTATCTATAAAATGAGGTGAGATCACAAAGGTATTGTCCACATACCTGAAGAAGCATGTGGCTTTGTATCAAGCTGTCTTTAATGCCTCATCTTCAAATCTCTCCATGAACACATTGGTAACCACTGGAGACAAAGGTATACCCATGACTAAACCTTTTCATAATATTGGCCCCATACTGAAAATCAACTGAGGTCAGTATATGCCTGAACAGACCCAACAGAGCAATGTCAAATTTTTCTGCAATCAGTTCCAATGAGTCTTTTAGTGGCACCCTAGTGAACAGGGATACCACATCAGAACTGACATATTAAATCTGATACTGTGATATGTAGTTGCATGAGACATTGCAAGACGTACTGCAAGTTGTGGATGTGGTGAATACACTTCCCTGCATATGAGCACAGCAGTTTCTTCCAGTACTTAACTGTTTGGTACATTTATGTGTCAATGTTGCTGACAATTGGGAGAAGTGACACACACTCTTTGTATACTTTTGGACACCCTTGATTGTACATAGTTGCTTAATGACCTTGTCAGGCAAGCCAGTTTCCTTCATGAGAGTCCTGGTCGTCTTGTCTCCTTTGACTGTAGGGGAATATTGAAAAAGTCTGCATGCAGGGTGCCCCAGAAGTTGACACACTTTCTCATCATCCTGCACTCATCAGCCTGCTGCAAAATGACTGTGCAGTTCCATTTGCCTACTGCCAACATCACAATGCTGCTGTCTTCCAAGAGTCTCTTAGAGATGGCTAGAACAAACCCACACACTTCTTCAGGTGTGTGGTTGATACCTTTGTGATCTGGCCTCATGGTACAGAGGCTCAAGGAGTTTCTGGAACACCTGAACTCACATCACCCAAATATTAAGTTCACCATAGGACTGGAAAAGGATGGTCAGTTGCTTTTTTTGGACATACTTGTCAAGAGGAAGGTAGATGGCTTGTTTGGCCACAGTATGTATCGCAAACCTACACACACTGATTTGTATCTGCAAGCCAGCAGTTGTTACCACAAAGTGCAGAAGAACAAAGTTTTGAAGACATTGGTCCACAAGGCACACACCTTGCCACACATAGATAGTTTGGCAGCAGAAACAGAACATCTATGATCAGTGTTTTCCAAGAATGGATTCACAACCTAACAGATTCGGAAGACCCTTCAACAAACTACTCCACCACACACTACCAGAAGAGGAGCAAGATAAGGCAAAAACTGTGATACATCTGCCCTATTCAGGATCTTTTTCTGCCAAAATCAGCAAGATTCTCAGGAAGCTCAACACCATGTGTGTGTTCTATCCACTTACCAAAATAAGAATATCAGCCCACAGATGGGCACTTCAGACTGAAAAAAGAATGACTACAGAGGCTGCAAGGGGAAGCAGAGTGCAGACCGAATGCCTGGAATCTTGTATGAAGACAGATTAGATGGCCTTGGGCAAGTACAGAAAGGGCAACAGCCTCAACGGGTGCGGGGCAAAGTCAGGACATGCGGGGACCAAGCAGCAATCGGTATTGTAATTGTCAACTGTCGAAGCTGCGTTGGTAAAGTACCAGAACTTCAAGCGCTGATAGAAAGCACCGAAGCTGAAATCGTTATAGGTACAGAAAGCTGGCTTAAGCCAGAGATAAATTCTGCCGAAATTTTTACAAAGGTACAGACGGTGTTTAGAAAGGATAGATTGCATGCAACCGGTGGTGGAGTGTTCGTCGCTGTTAGTAGTAGTTTATCCTGTAGTGAAGTAGAAGTGGATAGTTCCTGTGAATTATTATGGGTGGAGGTTACACTCAACAACCGAACTAGGTTAATAATTGGCTCCTTTTACCGACCTCCCGACTCAGCAGCATTAGTGGCAGAACAACTGAGAGAAAATTTGGAATACATTTCACATAAATTTTCTCAGCATGTTATAGTCTTAGGTGGAGATTTCAATTTACCAGATATAGACTGGGACACTCAGCTGTTTAGGACGGGTGGTAGGGACAGAGCATCGAGTGACATTATACTGAGTGCACTATCCGAAAATTACCTCGAGCAATTAAACAGTGAACCGACTCGTGGAGATAACATCTTGGGCCTACTGATAACAAACAGACCCGAACTTTTCGACTCTGTATGTACAGAACAGGGAATCAGTGATCATAAGGCCGTTGCAGCATCCCTGAATATGGAAGTTAATAGGAATATAAAAAAAGGGAGGAAGGTTTATCTGTTTAGCAAGAGTAATAGAAGCCAGATTTCAGACTACCTAACAGATCAAAACGAAAATTTCTGTTCCGACACTGACAATGTTGAGTGTTTATGGAAAAAGTTCAAGGCAATCGTAAAATGCGTTTTAGACAGGTACGTGCCAAGTAAAACTGTGAGGGACGGGAAAAACCCACCGTGGTACAACAACAAAGTTAGGAAACTACTGCGAAAGCAAAGAGAGCGCCACTCCAAGTTTAAACGCAGCCAAAACCTCTCAGACAAACAGAAGCTAAACGATGTCAAAGTTAGCGTAAGGAGGGCTATGCGTGAAGCGTTCAGTGAATTCGAAAGTAAAATTCTATGTACCGACTTGACAGAAAATCCTAGGAAGTTCTGGTCTTACGTTAAATCAGTAAGTGGCTCGAAACAGCATATCCAGACACTACGGGATGATGATGGCATTGAAACAGAGGATGACACGCGTAAAGCTGAAATACTAAACATCTTTTTCCAAAGCTGTTTCACAGAGGAAGACCGCACTGCAGTTCCTTCTCTAAATCCTCGCACAAACGAAAAAATGGCTGACATCGAAATAAGTGTCCAAGGAATAGAAAAGCAACTGGAATCACTCAATAGAGGAAAGTCCACTGGACCTGACGGGATACCAATTCGATTCTACACAGAGTACGCGAAAGAACTTGCCCCCCTTCTAACAGCCGTGTACCGCAAGTCTCTAGAGGAATGGAGGGTTCCAAATGATTGGAAAAGAGCACAGATAGTCCCAGTCTTCAAGAAGGGTCATCGAGCAGATGCGCAAAACTATAGACCTATATCTCTGATGTCGATCTGTTGTAGAATTTTAGAACATGTTTTTTGCTTGAGTATCATGTCGTTTTTGGAAACCCAGAATCTACTATGTAGGAATCAACATGGATTCCGGAAACAGCGATCGTGTGAGACCCAACTCGCTTTATTTGTTCATGAGACCCAGAAAATATTAGATACAGGCTCCCAGGTAGATGCTATTTTTCTTGACTTCCGGAAGGCGTTCGATACAGTTCCGCACTGTCGCCTGATAAACAAAGAAAGAGCCTACGGAATATCAGAACAGCTGTGTGGCTGGATTGAAGAGTTTTTAGCAAACAGAACACAGCATGTTGTTATCAATGGAGAGACGTCTACAGACGTTAAAGTAACATCTGGCGTGCCACAGGGGAGTGTTATGGGACCATTGCTTTTCACAATATATATAAATGACCTAGTAGATAGCGTCGGAAGTTCCATGCAGCTTTTCGCGGATGATGCTGTAGTATACAGAGAAGTTGCAGCATTAGAAAATTGTAGCGAAATGCAGGAAGATCTGCAGCGGATAGGCACTTGGTGCAGGGAGTGGCAACTGACCCTTAACATAGACAAATGTAATGTATTGCGAATACATAGAAAGAAGGATCCTTTATTGTATGATTATATGATAGCGGAACAAACACTGGTAGCAGTTACTTCTGTAAAATATCTGGGAGTATGCGTGCGGAACGATTTGAAGTGGAATGATCATATAAAATTAATTGTTGGTAAGGCGGGTACCAGGTTGAGATTCATTGGGAGAGTGCTTAGAAAATGTAGTCCGTCAACAAAGGAGGTGGCTTACAAAACACTCGTTCGACCTATACTTGAGTATTGCTCATCAGTGTGGGATCTGTACCAGATCGGTCTGACGGAGGAGATAGAGAAGATCCAAAGAAGAGCGGTGCGTTTCATCACAGGGTTATTTGGTAACCGTGATAGCGTTACGGAGATGTTTAATAAACTCAAGTGGCAGACTCTGCAAGAGAGGCGCTCTGCATCGCGGTGTAGCTTGCTCGCCAGGTTTCGAGAGGGTGCGTTTCTGGATGAGGTATCGAATATATTGCTTCCCCCTACTTATACCTCCCGAGGAGATCACAAATGTAAAATTAGAGAGATTAGAGCGCGCACGGAGGCTTTCAGACAGTCGTTCTTCCCGCGAACCATACGCGACTGGAACAGGAAAGGGAGGTAATGACAGTGTCACGTAAAGTGCCCTCCGCCACACACCGTTGGGTGGCTTGCAGAGTATAAATGTAGATGTAGATGTAGATGTAGAAGAGCATAGGTATAAATTCTGGAGCTGTTCCATTCGATGGGCAGTCTCGGGTAGCACCTAATGAAGATAATGAGTCATGCTGTCGAACGTATTATGCAAGGACAACATTGATAAGTGACAGAAAATTACTTGAACAAATGTTGGAGAGATCAAATTGTCTGCCACAATACATTTCAAAATTCTTGAATCTTATGTGAGTTTCCAAAACATTACTCTTTGTAACGTCTGCAGGGCTCACACTCATTAAAGGCTACTCTCAATGTTAAATAAATTCAGGTTTTGTTATTTACATCTCTCCCTCCCCCCCCCTCCCCCTCTCACTCTCACTCACTCTCTCTCTCTCTCTCTCTCTCTCTCTCTCTCTCTCTCTCTCTCTCTCTCTCTGTGTGTGTGTGTGTGTGTGTGTGTGTGTGTGTGTGTGTGTGTGTAATATTCACTGTGGAAGCCTGTATACAACAGATGTAGCATAGAAATGCTCTGCCTTAAAATTATAATCATCATGCTTTGCAGCCATTCCTTCATGAGAATTACTGAAACTGTGCAAAGCAACTTTACCACCTTTGATGCTGTAGTGATATGTGCCACTTAGACACAAAGCAAAGAACTGTGGCCATTTATCAAATAAGGTTACACACTGAACACTGACTCAAAATCAAATGACTAACACTGATAATCTTCACTGCATACTTCAATCAACAAAATGGTCAAGGGGACAATAGAAAATTAGAGCCTGTGCAATGATTTCCTCTGATTATGAGATGACTGACTGAGACACCAAACAAGTATAAGAATACTTATTATTCATATTTATCTAAACTTATTTACTTTTTATCTTTGCCCATGGACTCTTGTCTGAGAATTTTCTGTTGAGAGTACTGTGCCTGTTATAAATGGTAGTACATTTTAATATGTCTGCCTTGCACGTATTTTACTTTGTTTGGTGGTTTAATTTTTAATAAAATTTATACAGGGTGATGTATCAAACTTTTTTTTTACAGCAAATGACTTTTCAATCAAAGATATTTGAAATTTCTTCTCATGTAGACAAATATTGACCAAGAGCTCACAAAAAAATGGACTGTTGTGTTTTTACAACTTCGTCTGCCTCGATAGCTGAGTAGTCAGCATGGCAGAATGCCAAGTTAAGGGGAACAGCTTTGATTTCCGGGTGAGTCGGAGATTTTCTCTGCTTAGGGACTGAGTGTTGTTTTGTCTTCATCATCCTATCAGCCCCATTGACATGCAAGTCACCGAGGTGGCATCATCTAAAAAAAGACTTTCAGCAGGCGACCGGTCTACCTGACGGGAGGCCCTAGCCAAATGACATTTCATTTCACAACTTCATTAATCACTTAGGTACAGGTATCAACTTTTTTCATGAAATTATGATATTTCTATGTTCCAGAACAGCAGAAAGCAAATTCAGTGATATAACTCTTTTGCAGGTCTGACAAGAAATTAAAGAGTGAAAGTAAATTGATTATGGCAATTTTTGTGTTGTTGTTGTTGTTGCAGCTAAAATGGCAGGCCACCTGCAAGTTCATGTCACTTTCCATCAAAATGTTCTATCATTGCATAAGATTCTATGTCATGAATTATTTATCTGTTTGCTACAAATAAAAATGCAACTGCTGTCTTTAATTTATGAGACAACTCTGTCTGATAAACTGATCAAAGGTTGTTTTGCATATCACACTGATGATCAGTACATTACTCAGTGTGTTATAACTGTTTAGTGATCTTATTACAGAGGAAAATTTCTGTAATATAACGGGTCAACTACAAAATTCAGAAGTATAGGTCAATGTATGAAGACCAAACTTAATAAAATACATGAGTGTAGTAATTTAACATTTTATAGATTACTTGCAAGATACTGCACAAAAGTTTTACAAGAGCATGAAGAACAAAATAGCTGTTCAGTACAGTGCCAAAATATGGTCTCCTGACGTTTATATCTAAATTTGGCACAACTATGTAAGTTGTCATTAAATTGGTGTCGGTTTTTTCCTATCAAATAGTGATACTTATTTCATCACATTTTATTTTATGCAAGTTCCACTCTTTCCTGATAATCACAAGTCAATAAACTATAAACTGTTAGTTTAAGTTTCCTGGTTTACACAATGCTGCATAATACACACAGTTCAGGAGTTGAATGTCTACAAAATCCTTTGTATGCAAGTGTTGCTCAGTACGACGAAAAGGAATGATCATTCCAGTGGAGAACTTAACAGAACCCAAATCAAAACCCCACCATCATTACATTGGAGGATAGAGTCTATTGTCAGCGTCAACTATGTGGTCTCCAAAGTGTAAGATGTGGAAGCATTTTCACAATCATTGCTGAAGAAATATGACATGAATCTTAAATTATGCAAAGAACTGGAAAACATCAAATCTGTTCTAGGAATCACAGTAAAATCTCTGGTAATAATTGCCTGTTGTAAAATAAAAATAAGATATAGACACAAAGTTAATTTGTTGAACATAACCTGAAACACTATTGTAAAATTTAAGACACACAATGAAACAACTGCTTCAAGATAAAAACACAAATAAGACAAGAAACACACTAAACAGAAATAGGAAATGAATCATTATACAAACAATTTTCATAAAGATAAAATAACAAATGATACAAATATATATTAAGTCACTGGATTCTTCTGGTGTTGTGGTTTCATGTACAATCTGGTAGAAGGATGGTGACATCAGACAGCAACAGATAACCGTAACATGCTGCAATGAATACTATGTAAGATATAGCAAGCTTCTGAACAGCTAAGGGCTACACTGGAGTATATGGTAGTTTGTAATTGCATGAAAGTACATTTTATACATATCCAAAAACTGAGTATTATACACAAGTGAAATTAAATTAATTTGAAACAATATCTAGCAGTAAAACAAAATTTTTAAAAATGTTATAGTGCATAAAAAGTGAGTAAAGCATTTTTGTTATTTGCAAAGCGAGATAAAAGTTTCATTAAAGAAAGCAAAAAGACACGTAGAACCCACTATAGCATACCAACTGTCCATGTAGTACTCACTCTTTGCCTAATTTTATTCAGTCATCTGGTTCATTTTAAAGAAATTGAAATAGTAATACTTACCATAATTAACAAGTTATGACATCATGCTGATGGGACACTATTTAAAAAATCACTTAAGAACTCAATATTTAAATGAATGAAACTGTGAAATGATACTATGACAAAAGCTAACCTGACCATATACCATAATGCGTAACGCACAGCGTGTTAGCTTGAAAA
The DNA here is from genome assembly GCF_021461385.2 of Schistocerca piceifrons. Lineage (NCBI taxonomy): Eukaryota > Metazoa > Arthropoda > Insecta > Orthoptera > Acrididae > Schistocerca > Schistocerca piceifrons. The sequence continues at coordinate 295,083,210 of NC_060149.1, read as the reverse complement.
CCAAGGAGGTGAGCCAGACGTAGATCAAATCAGCACGGCAGATTAATTATCATGGGCCAGCCTGGATATGGTTGCCCATGTAGTTTTAGGCAAATGCTAGGCTGGGCCCCAAATTCCGCCTCAGAGAACGTGATACACGAATAGTTAAAATATGACAACACACAGAATAAAGATTACACAATTCACAGACAAATGGTGGACACAATTGCCCTCCCACAGGTTATCTTAATGACTGGGGTGTCCGGAAGGGCAACTGACCATAAAATTAAGCAATAAAAGGAAAAAAGAGGAAAGAAAGTACTATGAGAAAAGCCATTTCAAGGCTTAAAAGTTCAAGGGATAAGCCCTTGCCAGAATACATCTAACACAACACCAGCCCCTGCAATACAGCTACTATTAATGCACGGAAAACAATTGTAACAATATACTGTCATAAGACATCAGGTTCTCAAACTTTATGTGAACACATAACATAGAGAACTAACAAAACTGTACTTGATGACAGAAAACCAATAGTGTTTCAAGGCGACTTGGTAACGTAGCTAAAAGCCTGTTTTACACCCACACGCAGGACTAACAGGGCTTATACCTTCAACTGTAAAGCAGTCCATAATGATCTAATTAACACGTTCCACATCATAATGACTACCATACTGTGCAATTGATCAATGGAACACGCAACCAACTCAGTAACTAACTAATAATGGAACCATCTGTCATACTTGAGAGTGAATACCTGTATAATACTGTTTCACAATGCTGCTTTCTTATTTTCTTATTAGAGGAGTAACAAATAAGTACAGGAATGAGGCAATACAGGACCACAGCTACTGAAGTACAGGACCACACCTACTATAAATTGGTTATTGGTTATCATTATCTTCTTATAGCCATGACTCTACTGGAAAATGAAATCGGTAATTTTTTTACACTTACACTTTCTCAATCAAGCAATTACCATATGGCACTATACACCCAGGTAACAAAAGTCACGAGACAGTGAAAAGCACATGTACAGGTGGTGGTAGTATCTCATACAAAAGGTATAAAAGGGCAGTGCATTGGCAGAGCTGTCATTCATACTCAGGTCATTCATGTGAAAAGGTTATGTATCTTAGTTTTATTGATTTAGTGATGGTCCTTACAATATGTTTTTCTTCAGTATTCACAATCTCTAAGTTCACTTTTCTTTTTTTTTTTTTTACATCCAATGAAGACAAGTATGCAACTATACACACTTAGTAATAATGATGCATAGGTTTACGGGATCATTTCACAACATAATCTTTCAGACAAGTATTATAATTACTAAGGAAAGATATAAAGATGGAATGGTTCACTTGGAAGCCCTATGATTTCATTTTTGTTGTGGACAAGTACAAGCCACAAACACAAACATACAAGGTAGTTTGCAAAGGTGCATTACAATACAGTGGCACCAAAATAAAGTAGCTGACTTAATCAGTGAAACAGTACTTACACAATAACAGCTGAGATGTGATGTGGCAATGTATCTTATTTCATAATTTATCAGTACAATGATTGGTGAGGACAACTACAATGTGACTTTTTCACAGCTGATCAACAATAAAGCCCAGTTAATACTAGAACATGCTGTCACATCTCGGTCATGTATGTTTGCATCAGAGGACTGTATCAATTTAATATAAAAATATATAACTGTGTAGATATCATATTAACTTTTTGCATATTTACATGAATGTGTACAACACAGAATACAGTAATCCACCCAGGGCAATCCCGAACACGAGCAGCAATTACTAGTCTTAACTGGACTACACTCTCAACAGAGAATGGGAAAAAACATACAACTTATTTTGCAGCTGAGTGAGATTGCTCTAGAGAGCAGGCCAAACCTGACAGTCACATGAAGCAGCTCACAAAAATGATTAAATATGTTTAAAAACGAAATGAAATCCAAATTCTTGATTAATATTCATACTGTTGTACTGTCACATCCTTTGTACTTGTAGTTACCAGCTCCTGTAACTGCTCACTAAAAGCAACATATGATTAGAGAACAAAACAAAAAAGATAACAAACTCACGATGATTCTCCCACTTGATGGCAAGATTTTTTGATTGGTTACTGACAGAAATTCACTCACATAAAACGCTGTTAGAACACTTGAACACCCACATTATTAATTAAGCTGATTACATTTCTGAACCAACAAAATTAAAAACTGAAAACCAGAAGCAGAAAGCAAATGTACGTGAGAATGACGGATTCTTTGTAGACCCGCTAGCAAAAAAAAAAAAAAAATATATATATATATATGCATATATAAAAAAATAGATATTCTTTTTCTCTCTCTGCTGTTCTCCCAAATATATTTCACCAGAAGTTAAAAAATAAATTTATAAGTATATAAAAATTGAAAAACAAAAATAAAAAGTAAAAACTTCTGCACACAGATAATAAAAAGTATATGAACAATGCACAATAAAATCTGCCTGACATTATGAACAGTACAAATTATGTGATAACAAATCCAAAAGAGCAAAATAAAGAAAACAGTAATGATTTGGCCATTTGTTCCCACAAGTTACTTGATAAAGCATAGAAATGTACACTACCAGCTAATTAGTTTGTTCATTTCACGTCAACACTGTTAAATAAGAAAATTTAGCAAATAATTCATTGGATGCATGCTAGGTACAGCCCTGTAACTAAAGATGAGTTTGTAAATCAGAGTGTTTGTTAATTCACTTTGCATTTCTCCCTGTGCACTAAAATTCTGGTATGTTAATCTCGTGTAATAAGACAACAGGTAAGTGTGAATGCAAAGAAAACATTCCAACAGAAAAGCCTCGAAAGGGTCATTACAAAAGCATGGATACTGTAACCTGTAACTGGAATAAATGGTTTATTATTTTTTTAATACGCTCATTGGCAAAGTAACTAAATGCGTATGGAGTGGCAGCAACGCTTGGCTGTGGTGCCAATCAGAGACGCTACACTGTAATTTTTGCTCAATTACTAGTGTAGCAAATGGAGGGATAACATCTATTAACATTTTATACTTAGAAACATATTTCTTGACACACTGCTGTTCTGAAGAATTTTCTTCCTGATGTGACTTAGCGATCATAATATGTTGTGTGTGTGTGTGTGTGTGTGTGTGTGTGTGTGTGTGTGTGTGTGTGTGTGTGAGAGAGAGAGAGAGAGAGAGAGAGAGAGAGAGAGAGAGAGAGAGAGACCTTTCATGACTACCAACACAAGCAACCTGTGGGAATATAGGAATCACTGTGAAAGCTGTTTTCTTTTTTAAAAAAATCTAACTGGGGTAAGCGAAGGATCTACTAATTCTACCCCATTCCTCCGTCCCCAAAAAAAAAAAAAGATGATAATGATAAAAATAAGTGGAAACAGTCTGATTATATAACACAATTATTCAAAACATTTTTTAAAAATAATTGTCAAATGACATGTCAAATAATAAGCATCATTTGTACATTGCGTTCTACGTAGAAACCATCTTTCTCCACGGACAAAGTATAAAAGCAAAAAATACTTACTGTCAAAATTCAGGCTTATTGTTGCGTTACTCTCTCCTAATTCATTTTTAGCTGTCACTTTGTATTTGCCAGCATCCTCAACAGTGACATTTTTAATTTCAAGTGTTGCAAAGTAGGAATGACCATCCTTTTCAACAGACAGCTGTAAAACAAACCACAAGATGAAATTTTAATATATTTTTCTTGCTGCAAAGATATCTGTGTGAATTGTCGTATTAATGTTACCGCACTATAGCAATTCTACTGATCATAACAAAAGCCCAACACCTCTGTGTTAGTCAGTTTTAAAAATAATAAACTCATATTGGTATGGTACATTAATTGGTCTACTGCAGGGATGCTCAACACGTCGACCACGATCAACCAGTTGATCGCCATAGCTTTATCATTGATCTTTTAGATTGAGCTTTCAAAACCTTTTTCCAAAATCTCTTGAAATGAGCTGTTTTTGTGAAATATCTGTTTGGTGACAATGAGTGTTCCGCGCAGTAACTGTAGGCGGTAAATCCCACAACACTATCTTCGCTCTTTTCATTCCCATTTCCATTTCACCACCTTTAATGCTCGCGCCAAGCAACAGTCTTTCCTCTTTCATGGTGAGGTTCCTACTTGCGAACTGCAAAATTGTAAGTTGCCGGGTTGTGACTGACAGATGCAGTGAGCAGGGAGAGCATTGAGGGTTTGCTGTATGTAGCATAAATATCTGTTTTCAAGATTCCACAAAACAACAGTGTGCATGGTCAGTTAAATACTTTGTGTTATCAAAACTCAGTTGCTGTTTGTGCTGACATGTCAAATAACTGCCTTATCACTCATTTTTGAAGCAATCGCAGTCAAAATAGTGCAAAAATACGCACCACAACAGCACATCTCAGCAACAATGCATGTGACAAGTTTTAGTTCTCACTTAGTACCGTATTTGCGAAAAATGAGTGCAGCTAAACACAGAAAAACATGCCACTTCCATGGTAAGTGGGAAGAACAGTTTATTGTTGCAGTGCACAAAGACAGTTGTTTATGTTTGATATCTAATGCTAGTTTAGCCTTATCTAAAAAGAGAAATAATGAATGCCATTTTAGAACAGTTTGTAAAGACTTCAAATTGGAAGCAGCTGTTGGTAGTGAGTTGAGGAGAAAGACACTTTCTAATCTTAACAGCCAATTACAATCACAACAGTTATTTTTTGGAAAACCTACAAAAAAAAGCATCAAATGTAGCATCAATTTGTGTGTCAGAAGTAGTGATGAAACATGCAAAACGATTTTATGATGGCACAGTTGTTAAGGAGTGCTTTGTGGCAGCTTGTCAGTCCTTGTTTTCAACATTTAACAACAAGTCAGAGATAATATCAGCTATCAGAGATGTGCCTCTGGTAATACCTACAACCAGACCAGTGGAATCAATGGTGGAAAATACAAAGTGTCAGCTGATAACAGATTAGCAATCCTGGTTGTGTTTCTCATTTCAGTTACACAAGTCATGCATTTCTGCTCACTGCAGACACTTTGTACATGATCTGTGATGATGGTACTGTACTTCCTGTAATGTTGCAGCATATAGCTCAGAAACAATGTACAAAAAGGTGCCATGGTTATGACGCTGACTCCACATGATGCAGGAGCAGGGTTGAAATCTTCAACTGCCATTGAAATTTACATTCTTCATGTCTAATTGATGAAGGTGAATGCGACAAGGCATTTTTCATAAAGGCACAGCTGATTTCCGTCCTGCCCATTTCGAGCACATGCCCAAACTCTTTTGATCTCATCACCACAGATTCATTAAAATCTAATCTTCCTTCTCTCATTTAGTACCAATGTGTTGTAGGGTATACAGGCATATGAACTTTTGTCTTTTTTTGATCCAGCAAATCATCTCCTGATGTTCATTACACATATTTAGGAACATTCTGGACAACTTTACTAAACTACCATTGACTCATCTCATATTTAGTTCACAAGCTGTCAACTGAAATAAATGCAAGTGACAGATTTCAGCTGCTAAGTAGCTGTCATGGGAAAACTGAACACCATCTATTCTGATTTCAGGGTACATTGACCATAAGGTTTATGAACAAAAGCCACTAACTAAATTACAATCTACTATGCCTCATTTTTTGTGTTAGTAGATACGGCTCTTTCTGCATTGACTCAGGTAATAAATCTGACAAACTTATTAATGGGATATACTATAAATTTCCAAAATGGTATCACCAATAGTCTTCACTTGTTACTTTCCTTCCAAGTTCCATAATATGCTAGCTCATCACCATTCCTAATTCACCTATCCCATTCACATTTCATGATACCTAATGCAATCTGAAGAGCACAGATGGTTCAAATGGCTGTGAGCACTATGGGACTTAACAGCTATGGTCATCAGTCCCCTAGAACTTAGAACTACTTAAACCTAACTAACCTAAGGACATCACACAACACCCAGTCATCACGAGGCAGAGAAAATCCCTGACCCCACCGGGAATCGAACCCGGGAACCCAGGCGCGGAAAAGAGCAAAGATCCAGTTTAATTTTAAAGTAATTTTCTCCTCTGCCTTTGTTACCTGTAATACCATAAGAGATTCTCATTATGTGTCCCCATTTTCCTTTCAATTGTCATTCTAGTAGAGCAATCAATACAATCATGACATCTCAAAATAACTAGTCTACAGCCAACTCCAACATTTGACACCCATTAACTGGAACTTCATAAGGCATGGTCCTATTGGAGGTGGTACATCCTTGCCTTGGAACTGGCTTATCCAGCCAATATAGGAGGATGTACAGTTTAATTTGGACTCTAAACTACCATGCAATTTTGATTTTTTCACAAATATGAAAAATTGCTAGAGGTGGAAGAAGCGATAAGTGGAGCAACAATCTTGGAGACAACTGAAGATTGAACATCAAATCTTTGGATCTATAATCTGGCATTTACCCACTTTCCCAGAAAGCAACAATATTAAATACACTAAATTACGCAAAATATTTTCAGTATCTTGGAAAGAAAAGTGAGTTCATAAAATCTCTGAAATAAAACCGTCACATTAACAAAAACGATTAAAAAATTTGAAGCTCATTCAATATGAAAAGGTCTGTTATTTAAAAGTTACAACAACTTCAAAAACCAATGAAGTATTGTAGCGTCACAGCTATTACGTGATTGCAGATTTTTGCAGTAACTTTGTTACGTTATGGCAAGCTGGTTTGGGAGCCTGCAGTACAGTAGTGTTCAGTGGCGGCCGGCATGTGGCATACTGTATGTGTCATAGCCCCACCTGTCACTAAAGCTGACCATGAGAATGCTCACTGTGGCACATACTAAAAATCACTTATTCACCTCACCTAAGAAACTTAGTAACTATGTTAAATATTAGCTGTTTTATTTCAAATTTGGTACATGACCTTTTGTTATTCAGACGAGCTTTGCAACGAAATTTGATACCACTACATATAATAGTTTCAGAGATATAAAAAACCTATTAAAAAGTACTTAACCAACACTTAAGAAACTAAATTCAGACAGTAATAATAACAGTTTATATTTCTTTAGTTATTTGGAAACAGTAATAGCACTCTTAGTGTGGTGATTTATTTTATAAGGATTTTCAATTCTAAACTTTTTGATAATTTTTCATTCGTAATGGAAATAACAGTTTAAAAGATAATATTTATATTTTGTGTTAGGGTGAGAGTAAATGAGAGTGAATGTGAGTGTGTATGTGGGACATATGTCAAATTTCAATTCTATATTGTATTACACCTTACGTAACTAGCAAGTGTTACGCCACCAAAATGTCATGAAAAACTGTGAATCCCCCTAACTGGCAGATGATATATGTCTATGAGTGTTTGCTTTTGTAATAAGGCAACCAGAAAAGTAGTAAGAGGATAATCAGTTCTAAAGTATATTTCAAGTATAGTTTTCTCTTAGTTTTCATTTCGTTTGGTTCGGTGGAATATTTTGTTAATGTTTGCAGCATGAAATGACGTAGATGCATCTGCGAATGTTGACTGGAGTAAAGCAGATTGAGCTCGAACACGATCATGAAGGATTAATCTGATTGGCTGTTCGTTTTCATCAACCAATGAGAGTAAAGTCTTTCCTGCACATTGGGATGAGTTATATGCCCTGAAAGCAATGGGACTGAAGCAGTCGTGGACTAGCTGCCGGACGAGAAGGTCATGTTAGACGTGTCCGCAAAAATTATTTGTAAAATGAAGAAAAGACTGTTATATCACGTTCGGTTTGTATCGCCGTGCAAGCAGATGCAGCTACAGACAATTCTGTGAAGTTTGGGAGATTTTGGAGTGTTTGTTGTAGAGAAAAACTGCATGTGAAACTATCTGCCTTTGTAAATAATTCTGCGTGGTGTGTTCAGTATGCATTTACAGAACATTTTGGCGAGCATCTTCATTTGAAGAATCCACTAAAAATGACTGAGTGTGAAACTCATTTCGTAGCAGAGTATTGACTGTACTAATCTCGTAATATTTTGGGTTGGACTTACCACATTTCTGGCTGTCTTGCGTGCGACATAAGCTGCATGAACTAGTAGTGGATGTGTTATCAACGTAAATGTGGGCTTGTTGACACCATAGTTAAAAGACAATTAAAAAGAACATTAGTATCAATAAGCAGACATTTTCAATGCAGGAAGGAAGCATCCCCTTATGCCCGTTATTACTAGAGGTTTGCAGGTTTATTTTGTTATCTGAGTTACGGCGACTATGTAATCGTAAGTATGGACAATGGTTTTCTTCAATGCTGCTTTTAACATCATCTGTATACTGCCTACAAATGCAGAGCAACAGATGGTGAACAAATGCTATACTGAGGTAGGTGGACATTAATTTTGCAGGATGCTTTACTCAGTGCTAGCGATCAAGAGACGAAACCGCCCAGCCACAGTATCACTTAATTCAAATGTTTGTATAAGTTCAAATGAGCTAGAATTTTTAGTATTATGACCAAAACATTTACATCAAAGGTTTAAAGAAAATATCTCAGACTGATTTCTTGACTTGAGATAGCTGAGCAAGTAGGTACATTGGCAACACCTGTGCAGATACCAGCTGCATCAGTTAAAAGTGGATAGAGTGCAGTTTGAAAATCAAGAAAATGGTCAGATTGCGTGCAGTGACATGGAAATTAATTCACAAAACTTGCATCAAGAATTTTGTTGCTGTAAAACCAAACCGTGAATGTGGGTTTGCGATGTGTAACCTGTAAGCAATAGTTTTATTGAAACACTAAGCTAATTTCAAGGAGTGTGTCATGTAACCACTGAAAAAGACTCAAAAATACATGCAGACCCAGTGCAAAACCACAGTTTTAGTAAAAACAGGAGCACCCCTCAGTGAAGTGGTGGAAACAAAAATGAGAGCTATTGTGAGATAACTGGTGGAATAAATAACATCTAGAGAAATGAAGGTCACATTATCACATGAGTTTTAAAACGAGACAGAAAGAGAAAAAGTATGCAAATATTTTGTCATTAGTATTCCACTGCAAACTAAAACCGAATAAGCTGCAGAAGAGTTGGAAATTAAGGAGATGGAACCTGGACAAACTGAAAGAATGAGAGACTGTTGAGAGCTTCAGAGGGAGCATCATGCAATGCTAGACTGAACTGGAGAAAAGGAATACAATAGAAAATGAATAAGTAACTTTGAGAGATAAAATAAGCAAGGCTGTAGAGCATCACATAGGTAAGAATGCCAAGGTCTAGTAGAAATCCATGGAAAAACAAAGAAGATATTGTATTTAATTGATGAAAGGTGAAAATATAAATACGTAAAAATGAGCAAATGAAACAGACATAAGGGTATAAAGATGTCCAAAAAATGAGACAGAGAGAAAGTACAGCATGGTTAAGCAGGAATGGCTAGAGGGCAAATGCAAGCCTATAGACGCATGCATAACTAGGGGAAAAATTGATGCTACCTATAGGAACATTAAAGAAACTTTTGGAGAAAAGAAAACCATCTCTATGAATATCAAGATCTCAGGTGGTAAACCAGTAATAAGCAAAGACCGGAAGGCTGAAGACTGGAAGAATATACAGAGGGCACAAATAAGGGTAAAAACTTAAGGTTGGTTGGTTGGTTGTTTGGGGAAGGAGACCAGACAGTGTGGTCATCGGTCTCATCGGATTAGGGAAGGATGGGGAAGGAAGTCGGCTGTGCCCTTTCAGAGGAACCATCCCGGCATTTGCCTGGAGTGATTTAGGGAAATCACGGAAAACCTAAATCAGGATGGCCGGACGCGGGATTGAACCGTCATCCTCCCGAATGCGAGTCCAGTGTAAAACTTAAGGAGAATGTTACAGAAAGAGAAGAGAAAGTAGGTGAAGATGAGATGGGAGATATGATACTGCAAGAAGAATTTGATAGAGCAAGATACTGATGATACTGAAAGACCTAAGTGGAAACAAGGCCCCTGGATAGACAACATTCTCGCAGAATTGTTGAGATCCTCAGGATAGCCAGCCATGACAAAATTATTCTACCTGGTGTGTAAGATGTACAAATCAGGCAAAATACTCTCGGATTTCACGAAGAATGTAACAATTCCAGTTCCAAAGCAGACAAGTGCTGACAGGTGTGAATACTACTGAACCATCAGTTTAATGCATCATTGATTCGGGATTGAACCGTCGTCCTCCCGAATGCGAGTCCAGTGTAAAACTTAAGGAGAATGTTACAGAAAGAGAAGAGGAAGTAGGTGAAGATGAGATGGGAGATATGATACTGCAAGAAGAATTTGATAGAGCAAGATACTGATGATACTGAAAGACCTAAGTGGAAACAAGGCCCCTGGATAGACGACATTCTCGCAGAATTGTTGAGATCCTCAGGATAGCCAGCCATGACAAAATTATTCTACCTGGTGTGTAAGATGTACAAAACAGGCAAAATACTCTCGGATTTCACGAAGAATGTAACAATTCCAGTTCCAAAGCAGACAAGTGCTGACAGGTGTGAATACTACTGAACCATCAGTTTAATACATCACGGTTGCAAAATACTGACATGAATTATTTATAGAAGAAATAGAAGAAGAGGAGTCTGAGTTCCAGAGAAATGTAGAAACACTTACGGCACTACTGATCCTGTGATTTATCTTACAAAATATATTGAAAAAAGGCAAACCTATCTTTATAACATTTGTAGATTTAGAATGAGCTTTTTATAATGTTGACTGGAGTACACTCTTTTTGAGAGAGGATAATGGTATTCAAACTGTACATTAAACAAACATTAAAGGAAACCAAAGAAAAATTTGGAGAAGGAATTAAATTTCAGGGAGAAAAAAATCAAAAGCTACTAAAAGCAGTAGATGAATTTTGCTATTTTGGCACTGAAAAAACTGATGATGGCCGAAGTACAGAGGGCATAAAATGTAGTCCAGCAATGACAAGAAAAGTGTTTCTGAAGAAGAGAAATTTGTTAATACCATATATAGATTGAAGGGCTGGGAAGTCTTTACTGAAGATATTTGCCTGGAGTGTAGCCTCATACGGAAATGGTATGTGGACAATAAGCAGTCCAGACAAGAAGATAACAGAAGCTTTTGAAATATGGTGCTATAGAAGACTGCTGAAGATTATGAACATACCAAATCAAATTGGGGAAAAAGTAAATGTATGGCATAATTTGACTCAAAGAAGGGACTGGTTTATAGGAAATAATCTGAGGCATCAAGAAACTGTCAGTTTAGTAATGGAAGTAAGTGAGGTGAGCAAAAACTGCAGAGGGAGACTAAAACTTGAATACAGTAAGCAGATTCACATTTATGTATGTTCTAGGGCTTGTGTAGAGATGAATAGGCTTGCACAGGATGGACTAGCATAGAGAGCTGCACCAAACAAGTCTTCAAACTGAACACCACAGCAAGAACAATGGAAACAACAACATTCAACACGGATATGAACAGATGGGGAAATTCTGTCCAAACCAGGAAATATTAGCAGAAAGCAGGAAATTTCAATAAATCTTTAGTATGTTTAGACACATTCTGAAGCAAGTAATGATGTGAAAGTTCATTTTACAAGGTATGCTCTCCATAGAAATACCTATGACAACTTGGAAATGTCAGGAGAGATATTAGAAGTAATAAGCAACATGTAAGTAGTTGAATACCACCATCTGGAAAGACACTATCTGAAGGAAAGGGATGCTTGGATACAACTGCCTGATCTTCTGAAACCTCAAACACAGACAAGCTGTGGAGAGGGAAATGTATTGCTACCAGGCACACCAGCATTGCCAACAAGGCCATAATGGGGACTGCCAATAGAAACCATGTGGGTGCCCAGAGGTAAAGGAAAAAGTAACATAGTAAACAGCAATACTGAGACTTGCAGTTGTAATCTAAGGATTTTGCATCAGAATCAAAAGATACAGAAATATTGTTACCTACTAATTTGCCAGACATATTCATTATGACAGGACACATTATTTAAAAAATTAAATAAAAGTTATAGTAGGCTATGAGTGAACATTACATTCCATTAAGTATTGATACATGGATGGTGGAGATATATGTAATCATTGGAATAAGGGATAGCTTTCCATGACCCATTACAAAATGATCTGCATTTTTTTTCTGAGGCAGCTGCAGGACAGGTAAAGGTTCAAGGGGGAAATACTTAGTAATAGGACTATGCAAATCTTCTAACAGTGACACATATAGTATTCTTGAGGAATTGGAAGCCATTTTGAACAAAGTAGTACAGGATTTCACTTGTATAGTTGTGGAGGGAGATACAAATATTAATATTTTAATGGAAAGTTTTATAAAAGGAGCTTTTGTGACCTGAACAGTTAATCTTAAACTACAATTAAACTACTCTAGAGCCACAGATGAAACACACACCCAAATAGATCACATGATCTAAAATACACTTTGGTGTAGACTCAGAGTGCAAATCATAAATAAAGCCATTCTGGCCATTATGGAGAAGAAACTGAAACATTGGAAAATGAGACAAGTTAGCGTATGGTAGTTGCAGAACTTTTTCAATGAAATTGTCAAATTCAAATGTACTGGATGAGCTACTAGAATCAAAACAGTAGGAATATGTATCCAGGGATGAGAGTATAGTTGCAAAGTGGAATTTTTTCTGCTCTGAATTATTATATAGAATTCAAAGCATCTCAGAAAAATAAATAATGACAAGACAAGACAAGAAGTGGACCACATTCTGATGGTCAAAGAAAAACTAAAATCAATGAAGGAGCAGTAGTATCACACAAGTAACCCAAAGGTTAGTTTTCTAGACTTGCAAGAACACAAAGAAAGCATATTAGAGACAAATATGGGAAGCTAAATATAAATACCTTAAAAGAAAACAGATAGATCAAAATATTACTAGGACTTGTTGGTCATGTATAAATGCTGAAGGAAAAAGTTCAACTTGCTAAGCAACTGAAAACACAGCAATAGAAAAAGAAGGGAAAAATGTGAAGACCTGCATGAAGTCCACAATATTTTTAATAAACACTATGTTTCAGTATTTGAGAAACTCAAAAAGCAAAATCCTACAAAAGGAGAGCCTAGGAAGATCACCTCAGCAGTAACTTATAGCTTATTCTTGCTTCCAACAAGTGAAACAGGAGTAAAAAAAAATACACTTAGTCAAAAAAAGGGGTCGTGTGGAATATGTACCAAGACAATTAAAGACAGTCCCCCATGTGTGATAAAATCACATACTATATTAATAAAGCTGTCAATGGAAGAAGGAATATCTCCAGCATGTTTAAAAACAAGTAAGATGGTTCATATACAGGGTATAACAGAACGATTTTTTCAAAATTTGGGAGACTGTAGATAATCAAATTTCAAACATTTTGATATATGGAATCTACAGTTAGTAATGTAAAATAAATGTTCTACAGCCATCACAGGGCTGTTGAAAATCCACACTCTTGCTGTATGAGAAGTTACCAGGTGAGGTCCTCAGTGAACATTTGAACTGGAATTATGGAAGATCACCATATTAGGCCACACCCACACATTTTACAAGATGGTGCACAGTACACGAACTTTCTGGACAATGCATTGCGTGAACTTCTGGAGCACATTCCCTTGAAGCTGTCCACTAGTTTATGGTTTCAGAATGATGGTGCACCAGTGTTCATCGATCATCAGGATAGGACACATCTCATAGACAACTTCAGGCAGAGACTAACTGAAAAGGGATGCCCAGTCTCTTGGTCTGTGCACTTCCCTGACCTCACCCCTCTTCACTTTTCAGTCTGGGGTTATGTAAAGTCCTTTCTGTACTCAACACCAACAGGAACAGTTTCTGAGCTAACTGAGTACATCTTCACAGCATTTGATACTATCAATGGGGAGGGCAGAATCTTACAGAGAATCAGATAAAATGTGGTTTGGGATTGCACATTATGTAATGAAGTTGATGGTCATCACAGTGAGGCAGTGAAGACACAAATTCAGTTTATAGTATTTGATTGTATTCTATTTTTCAATAAACATTTTCCAAACTTTACTTCCAATAAACATTTTCCAAACTACAGTATTTTGGTGTTTCATTTAGCCTAGCAAATGTGTAGAATGTGCATAGTTCTGTAAAAATTGTAATTCACATTTCCAGTTATAAGTTCCTTTAATGAAAACATTCAAAATTTCATCCTCTACAAGCTCTCAAATTTTTACAATGTCAGATTCCTACACTACACATATATATAAGGGCAGTAATAAAGAGGATCGTATAAACTACAGATCAATCACTATTAAATCTGTTTTATCCAGAGTCATGGAGATAGTCATAAAAGATAGAATAAGACATTTCATTGACAGAAACAAGATTTGCAAAAGGGGCAGCATGGATTTCGACGGTGCAAGTCAACTACAACACAATACTGAATTTTTTAAAATGTTGTATTAAGACACTAAACAAAACAAAAGTTTCTGCAGACTCTTACTCTGTCTTTCTATGGGTTTTGACTCTTTATCCCACAGTATTCTGTTAGAGAAACTTTAGAACTATGGAATAATGAGGAAATTATCTGCTGTAATAAAATAATTTTTTCGAAGAGGCTGTATTGTGTTGTAATAGAATATAAAACTGATAACAGTCATTTTCTCTGACTTCTAAGAAATTAAGTATAGCATACTGCAGGGATTGGTGCTGAGCCCATTACTGTTCGTTTCAAACATGAGTGACATGCCACTGTCAGTGCAATGCAAGATAATTATGTATGCTGATGACATGTCTACTGTAATGAATGGTAGCACTGTGGAATAACTAGCTGCAAAAATGTCATTTAAATAAAGAAATTATGAATATTTCAATGGGAATAACCTGTTTCTAAATGCCATAAGACAATGTACATCCACTTGACATCTAAAAACCAGCACCAGTTGTCAAAATCAACCAATGGCTAGACAACTTCTTATTGTTCTTACTCTTAGGTGTTACTGTTGGCCAATATATGAGATGGGAACCATATACAGAAAAATTGGCTACATAAAGCTGTAATGTATTTATAATTAGTGAAACGTTCACTACAGTCTATGAGAGTAAGATTACTGGAAGTGTTTATCTTGCCACACTTGTTGTGTATATTCTGATTTGGATGATGTGCTAATCATTTTGACAGACAGGATCTTCTTTATATACATATGAACCAATTATGTTCGTGAATGTAAACTGCAATGCATTATTAAATAGGAATGTGCATTGCTGTAATACAAGCACAAAAAATTATTAGCACACTGACGACAAACAAATACGACAAATAGATAAAGAGCAAGTAATTGCTGATTGAATTCTGTTCAACAAACTGCCTCAGTGGATTCAGATCATAAAGGAAGTGCAGGAGTTCACAAATAAACTGAAAAGTTTTATTTAGCAGTGTTAAAGAGTATTGAGAAAAATAGTATGATGGCTATATATTACCAAATAGCATACAATTTGTTTTTGTGTAAGAAGACTACTGCTGCTCAAGTACTTTTATCATATAGTGTATTCAAGACTCTTTCTGTTACATGCAAACAAAATTCTAATGATGTATACAGGTTATGTTCCGTGTATGATGTAGTGCAGTGAGGATGGTTTTTTTTTCTTTTGCGCATTTAATAAATTCTGCATATTATGTCTGCATATAGAAATATGCGCTTGTTTCTGCTTTTGTATTTTATGAAACATGTATGCATTGTACACATATTGCCTGACATTCACACAAAGTGAATTGTCTATAAATGAATAAATGAAATGAACTGAAAATGATACTGTATTTGCCTCACACTTTACAAAAGTTGTCATTTTCTCATTATCTGTACACAAACTACTGTGAAATACACAATACAGGTATAATTTTCAGATTTTATGGAAAACCACAGTCACCTCTTAGTGGGCAGCACACGCCTGGAATGAGTGTGCAAAATGAGGAAAGATATTGAAAAGTGTGACTGTTTCACCAGTCTATATATCATACACTGTCTTAAATCATGGGATTTCAAATCACTTTATTTTTATATTGACTTTATCTATTTATTTGGTTATTAAATAGATTAGAACTATATAACAATATAACTATAACAAAATGTTAACATACTAACCCTGTGTCGTGGTGATTCTTTCACAACAGTACCACTGTGAGACCATGTTACTGTTGGTCGGGGATCAGCTTGAATTCGACATTCAAACAGAAGCCGCTTCCCATCTTCTTCTTGTCGTATTGCAGGTTTCTTTGAAAAAGTTGGGGCAATGCCATCTATTTGCCTGAGAATCATAACATGAAAACTTGGCACCAGATCAGAAATATTTTATGATTTAGAGTAAGTCTAGAGTAAATAAATAAATAATTTGAGTGCTACACCAAGACGAACTTTTTATTGTCCTTTGGCATATACAGTTTGATGAAACACATCATAAAACATATAAACGGGAACATCTACCTTAAAAATGTTAATAATGAAATGACGCTGGTCATATTAAACTGATGTATTTGATTAGATAAGAAAACACACATTTTGCCTACATTTTACAACTGATTTATTTTTCACATTCTTGGTTTTGAGTTACAAATCCATTTTCTAGTGAAGCTTTTGGAATGTGGTGCTACAGAAGAATGTTGAAGATTAGCTATGTAGGCAGTATTATAATGAGGAGGTACTGAATCCAACTGAAGAGAAAAGAAATTCATGGCACAAGTTGGTTAATAGAAGGGATTGGTTGAAAGGACACAAACTGAAGCATAAGGACACCAAGGCTTGGTTGCAGTAAACAGGTTCAAGTACATGCATGCTGCAGTAGTTATGAAGAGATCAAGAGGTTTGAACAGGATGGAGTAGCATAGAGAGCTGCATCAAACCAGTCTTTGGACCGAAGACAACCACAACCACAACAAGAACAACAACAACAAAAATAACAACACAAAACAAAGATTTCACTAACACCAAACAAATTTAATGGTAACTGGTAAATGTCAAGATCTTATAATATAAATAAATTCATTAATTAAATGATAATATGAGACATTGATTGTGTAATATCTAATAGATTAAAAGGTTAAAAATGGCAACAGCTAAAATGTAGTTTCTTATTACACAATTGTAATCAACGTTTAAACAATACATGCAGCCTGCTAAAATACCAACAGGACTAATCAAAAATATGTAAGACTGCACTGAAAAAATCAACATTTAGTTGTAGTGGAATCCTCATAGTAACTGGCTGTGGAAAATACGTGTATATGTAACTATTATGCTCCAATAACCTGCCCAGCTAGCCGTGCGGTCTAATGCCCTGCTGAATGGGAAGGCGTGCCGGTCCCCGGCACGAATCTGCCCAGAGGATTAGTGTCATGGTCCGGTCTGCTGGCCAGCTTGTGGATGGTTTTTAAGGCAGTTTTCCATCTACCTCAGTGGATGTAGGCTGGTTCCCCTTACTCCACCTCAGTTACACTGTGTCGGTGACTGCTGCTCAAACACCATTTCTATGTACGCATACACCATCCTTACTCTACCACATAAACATTTGGGGTTGCACCTGTCTGGTATGGGATGTTCCCGGGGGGATCCACTGGGGGCCGAACCGCACAATAACCCTGACATACATACATGCTCCAATACCTGTACTCAGTGGTAACTGTGCAAGAATAGGATATGCACAACTTAGTTGTGTTGTAGCCTTCTTCCATTATATTTCTGGAGCTGTATTCAAATAGAATAATGCTTGCCCACATATTACATGGAATGTTGCAGGTTTATCTAATTGAACGTACATCTACATGCTATCTACCATCGAGATAGAATCTTTCAGCAGCTTGCTCATGGTTTTAGCTCTGTTTGTATCCTGTACACTTGAACATATGCCTAAGGAATTATGCTAGGAGTATGAGGTGATGTGATTGAAGGGATATAAGAAGGAGCAATTTGCCCTATACAATAACTGCTAAATGTTGACCTTTTGGTCTAAGTTATATCTGAAGGACTGAGCATTGTGTACAATGCACTTGTGATAAACACTTGCACAACATAGTGGTGTTTGCACTGTTGAAGTTGAGTATAGGAGGGAAACACAGGCTCCCACATAGTCTACTCCTCTCAAATAACACCAAGGAGGTTAAAATAATAGTGGTTAACCATTAATAATGTCGTATGCTGTCACCCCATCACACTACAGAGGACTGGAATTTTACCCACTATATTGGCGCAGATTTGTGATAAGAACTCTGATTGCAAAACTGTCTTCCCTTGTTGGCTAAATACTAATAATTAAAATATTTCTCAGAAAACAAATTTGAACCAGATGCTTATGGATCAAGCAAAACCACACAAGCATCCATTAGTGAACTGGTGGCATTCCTGGCCAGCACTTCAACCATTTCCGATAAAAAGAACTGAAAGGGAATATTCTAAAGTAATGTGTGAACATTGGCTCCTCCACCTTGATGCCCAATGGACTGTAATATCGCGCTGTTACTGAGAAAGGTGATACCAGAAGAATAGGTTAAAATCCCTATCCAGCCATCCAGATTCTGTGTTCTGTAGTTTGCCTGAATCACATTAACAGAACCAGAAGAATAGGTTAAAATCCCCATCCAGCCATGTAGATTTTGTGTTCTGTAGTTTGCCTGAATCACATTAACATGACTGTTCTAACGACGTCACAGTCGACTTCCTTTTCCATTCTTGTCCAATCCCAAACTGCACTTCGTTCCTAATTATCCCACTGCAAAATGCAGTGAACTTTCAGCAAATGATCTGGTAGTGTAATTTGCAGTTTTTTTCAGCTGCATTCAATCAGGGTAGGCCCTAACTTTTTACCAGTCACAGTATCTTTGTACCACTTAATACTTTTGTTTCAAGCGGTTGCTGCTTCACCTGCTTGGTTTATTTTGTACCAAATTAATAGTTTTATTACCTGCGTGCTGTCTAGTTGGTATTTCAGTTGTCTTTCCACCTTCTTATAACCTCTCAGGCGTGTGATTATCCTTTAATTGCATTGAATGTGAAGAGAGCTTCCAGTAACAGTAATTTAAGTTGAAAAATGCCAGATCTATAAAAATATCTTGATACTTCAAAGCAAACCTGAAATACTGAATTGACACTGTTGTTTTTACTTCTTATAAACATCTCATTTCCTGCCCAAGTGGCAGAAAATTTCTGTTACAATGATTTATAATATTGAATTAAATTTCAGAACAAAACTGTTCTCATTATTTCCCTGAAGAAATACTAGACATCAATTGTTGGAAATTGGAGACAGAGTCACTTTAATACCAATCAAGCTTTGCCGCAGACAGTAAGTTCGATTTCTTCGAATATGGTTGTTTGTACCGGTAGCTTCTTTGTGTGCAATGTTTTGGCGCTGTCCAGTATAACCACTGGGCTTGTGAATGTAGGTTCAGTTAACGGCACGTGTCTTCAGGGGCTTGCACACGTTGATATTTATTGACAATACCAGTTTGTCAAATGTTCAATATACTTTAGCAACCCACACACCATCACTATTATTGTTCGTTGGTAATGTAATTTTACAGGTTTAAGATACGCAAAAGAAAGTGTGTGCCGCAATTTTATAAGCTACAGAAAAAGAGGAAAATGACTGAAAATGAGGAGCGAATTGTCGAATGTTAATTTATTGACTAAAATCAGAATTACGGTCCCGAAATATTAACAAGCGCAGTCCACGAGAGATTAGGAATAACTTCGAGATTTCTAACGACAGGCAGATAATTCGAAAGCTTGAAGTTTTGTTCTGTAATATCTACAAACACAATTAGTAAAACTGCATGGAAACCTGTGAAGCAATTATATCTGCCTGGTAAGATATGTCAGGCAATTAACGCAAGTCATTTTTTCACGTTTTTTTGATAATTTGGCGAAATTAACATGCATTTTGCACACTTCTCACATGTTATTGCGGACATATGACGTATTTTTCGAAGTGGAAGGGTTTTTTCAAACTGGTGTGTAATTCACCGTAGGCCTATCATATTCAGATTAATAGCGATGACCATCCTAAAGTGGTATATAGAATGATTACCTTTGTATAGACCTACTAAAATTGCTTTGTGTTACAAGATTACCGTATTTTACGGACTGTAAAACGCTATGAACAATGACACGCACCTTAATTTTTACCCTATTTTTAAATAACATTTTTACCATTTTTCCTATTGGATTGCAAAGACATGCTAAAAAATCTTTGTTTATAAAATCGAACAGATCTTTAAAAAACCTGATAATCGTCATCTGAACCTTCTCTTCTTCTTCTTCTTCTTCTTCTTCTTCTTCTTCGTCGTCATCGTTGTCCACTTCATATATAAGTTGATCTTCATTCTCATGGAGAGCGTTACATACGCCGCACTTCTTGAAAGATTTAAGAATAATGTTGTCTCTCACTCTAGACCGCGAGTGTTTTATCCACTGACACACTTGTAGGTCGTTTTAAAGTTCCCTTCGGCGCGAATTCGTGTTGGATTTCATCCCTCACCCATTTGTTCCATTCCTCTCTCTTATACACTGTAAATGGTTTATTTACCGAGACATCAAGATGTGGCAATTGTAAAGTACGTCCTCCCAGAATCTCTGTATTTCCCTGCCTCAATTTCTCCTTCACAGAATTTGTCAAATGACTACGAAACTGATCTAGTACAAGAAGAGAACTCGTCTTCAATATAGCACCTTTCCTTCTCTCCCACACTCCGTTAATCCATAATTTCATTCCAGCCTCGTCCATCCAACCCTTGCCATGTATGTGAACAACAAATGGCGGTAGACCTACTTCAGAATGTTTTGGGACTGTTTTGTGCTTGAAAACCATCACTGGATTAAGTTCAGTACCGTCAGCACAACATGAAAGGACAACGAGGTAGTGCATTTTTTCGTGTCCATTTGTTTTTATAGTTAGTCTCAGCACCTTCATAGCAACAGTTCTGTTACTCTGCACATCAAATGTCAGAGGAGTTTCGTCCATATTCGCTATTTGGCTTAGTTCCGTAGTGGTTTTCTTTCGATGCTGGGAAGATAATATTTTCTCTTCATACTCTTGTGGCACTTTCTGAGATGTTTTGGTTTTGGTTTGTATGCTAAGTTAACGATGCTTCATAAACGTGTAGCATCCCACCCTTAAACTCTTTTAAGCTCCACTGTAGCGCTAGCTTACGAGTGTGTATTTTAATCATTAACTAATTTTATTAATATCAATGCCACTTTGACGGTGTCTTTGAATCCATTTCAATATGTCATCTTCTAGTTTTGGCCATTTTGGATCCAGGCCAGTATTTTTGCACATTTAGTCTTCCTCATTTTTTTCAGTTCTTCTTTACTAGCCCCCAATCCCGAATGGTTTTTTCTGTTGTTGGAGAGCCGAAATGCCGCTCAGCTGCTCTGTTTCCGTGTTCTCCTGCATATGCTATTACTATCAATTTACAGCCCGCATCATATGAATACCACTTATTTTTTCCATTGCGAAACTAGCTACTAGCAATAATATTGCGCTGTTACCGATAACACAAATCAATTTCAAGTTCACTGGCACCCTAGACAGCAATGACGCATCATGGGCTAGACAGTGTTATGGGTCTGTGTTGGTGGGGCAGGAGAGAGAGACAGTGTTAGCAAACTTGTGAATCACCGCAACTCATGTTCGTCGGTTCGGGTACTGTTGTTGCCAGTTGAATCCAATGTTGCCAGACAGAGATAGGTTTCTCGTGGTATCGAATGTATGGCCATTTTTAAGCCTGGCGGGAATTTCACATCAAACACTGGGCATTTTTATACACTACTGGCCATTAAAATTGCTACACCACGAAGATGACGTGCTACAGACGCGAAATTTAACCGACGGGAAGAAGATGCTGTGATATGCAAAGGATTAGCTTTTCAGAGCATTCACACAAGGTTGGCGCCGATGGGGACACCTACAACGTGCTGACATGAGGAAAGTTTCCAACCGATTTCTCATACACAAACAGCAATTGACCGGCGTTGCCTGGTTCAAATGGTTCAAATGGCTCTGAGCACTATGGGACTAAACATCTGTGGTCATCAGTCCCCTAGAACTTAGAACTACTTAAACCTAAATAACCTAAGGACATCACACACATCCATGCCCGAGGCAGGATTCGAACCTGCGACCGTAGCAGTCGCGCGGTTCCGGACTGAGCGCCTAGAACCGCTAGACCACCAAGGCCGGCGGCGTTGCCTGGTGAAACGTTGTTGTGATGCCTCGTGTAAGGAGGAGAATTGCGTACCATCACGTTTCCGACTTTGATAAAGGTCGGATTGTAGCCTATCGCGATTGCGGTTTATCGTATCGCGACATTGCTGCTCGCGTTGGTCGAGACCCAATGACTGTTAGAATATGGAATCGGTGGGTTCAGGAGGGTAATACGGAACGCCGTGCTGGATCCCAACGTCCTCGTATCACTAGCAATCGAGATGACAGGCATCTTATCCGCATGGCCGTTACGGATCGTGCAGCCACGTCTCGATCCCTGAGTCAACAGATGGGGACGTTTGCAAGACAACAACCATCTGCACGAACAGTTCGACGACGTTTGCAGCAGCATGGACTCAGCTCGGAGACCATGGTTGCGGTTACCCTTCACGCTGCATGACCGACAGGAGCGCATGCGATGGTGTACTCAACGACGAACCTGGTTGCACGAATGGCAAAACGTCATTTATTCGGATGAATCCAGGTTCTGTTTACAGCATCATGATGGTCGCATCCGTATTTGGCGACATCGCGGTGAACGCAGATTGGAAGCGTGTATTCGTCATCGCCATACTGGCGTATCACCCGGCGTGATGGTATGGGGTGCCATTGGTTACACGTCTCGGTCACCTCTTGATCGCATTGACGGCACTTTGAACAGTGGACGTTACATTTCAGATGTGTTACGACCCGTGGCTCTACCCTTCATTCGATCCCTGCGAAACCCTACATTTCAGCAGGATAATGCACGACCGCATGTTGCAGGTCCTGTACGGGCCTTTCTGGATACATCAAATGTTCGACTGCTGCCCTGGCCAGCACATTCTCCAGATCTCTCAGCAATTGAAAACGTCTGGTCAACGGTGGTCGACCAACTGGCTCTTCACAATACGCCAGTCACTACTCTCGATGAGCTGTGGTGTCGTGTTTAAGCTATATGGGCAGCTGTACCTGTACACGCCATCCAAGCTCTGTTTGACTCAATGCCCAGAAGTGGTTGTTCTGTGCACTGATTTCTCAGGATCTATGCACCCAAATTGCGTGAAAATGTAATCACATGTCAGTTCTAGTACCAATGAATACCCGTTTATCATCTGCATTTCTTCTTGGTGTAGCAATTTTAATGGCCATTAGTGTATTTATTCCGAGTATGAGAAACACCTAAATTTTGGATGTAATTTTTCGAAGGAAAAAGTGCGTCTTATAATCCGTAAAATACAGCAGTACTTGAAAAATTGAACCTACGCACAATGGCGAACTGAAAACATGGAGCTGGTTCATGAAGCTCTGTCGAACATCTGAGTGGAGAATATTGTCAAACCGTCAATACTTGACCTCACACGTTTAGTATGTATTGACAATACTGAGAATATTTTGTGAGCTATCAATATTCCTCGTCAATATTTCTAGTATAGGAATTACATCAATACGCACCCTCAGTAACAATACTGACCGTTTGACAATCTTATTGAACGAATAAAGGGCTCCTTTATGTGCGATCGATTATGTCAATATAGCACGGCTAAAAGACAAAGAACTTACAATTCAAGCAGTTACTGGGAGGAGCAGTATTGTTTTGTCGTATTCGCGTGCTTATTATGAAACGGTAGTGTCCTGTTCACAAGAAAAGTAATGTAGAACATCATTTTTTCGACAAATCACATGAACTTTGCTGTTCTGCTAATTCTGAATTACGAAAACGTGAAGTTAGAGACTTAAAATCCAAATTAGCTCAGCTCAGCAAAATAGTAACGTGACAACAGCATCTTACAAAATCTGTTGTGTTTCAGTGCAACGAAGGGGGGGGGGGGGGGGGGGGGGAAATTCAGTGACGGAGAAGTAGTTACAGAAGCAATGGTCAGTACCCTGGAATTAAAGGACATCTGTTGTCTCAACTAATTGTTGCTAGATTCTTGAACGGATTTCTAAAAATTTAGAATCTTAATTATATCAGGATCTGCGATACTGTGAATATTTTTCGCTTCGGTTTGATGAAAGCAGTGATATCTCCGATATTGGAGAGTAGTCTTTATTTATTAGAATGGTCTTTCATGGTTTTACGATTAAGGAGGAGTTTGAAAAACGTACTTGTGGAGAAGACATATTTAATGAAATCCTGAAATCAACAGGTAGCAACGTTCCACACTCTTAACTTGTTGCTATAACGACAACTGTAGCACCTGATTTATTTCCAGTCTTAGTGGGGGAAAACTGGGGAACGATTCTGCATTCTTCTGTACGAGATAAGAGATTTTCTGAAACTATTTTCTGCGCAGTACTGTCGAGAAGTTGACGAGATATCACGGCTCCTAGATTTAGGTTTCTTGACAGATACACCTCAAAATTAAATTAAATAACCCTCCAATTGCAAGGGAAAAATCGCAGCATTTCAGCCATGACAAGTACAGTAAATGCTTTCCAGAGGAGGAAACTAAAATTATAGAGTGTGCATTTAAAAAGAAACTCTCTATCACACTTTCCAGCTTGAATTACATCACAGAAACCGTAAATGTCGTAAATGTCTTTTGCCAAGCATCTTGAAATCCCAGTCAAAGTATTTAGTAACACGTTTAGCCAGTTTTCAACACCTGAACCAGTGATTATGTTTACCAGCAATCCATTCGTTTCAGTTGACATTACTGAACGGGGAGGCAGGATATGTGAGATTTTCGGAAATTACACTCTTGAAGAAATGTAAACGGAAGTTTTAAATATTCAAGAAGACATATCTTAGAAATCATGTTTCGCAACTTCAAGCAATTTGTCGACTCTGGTGGACAGGAATAAATGTCCCATGGCCATTAGTGTTTGCTGTAAAAACATGTTCTTGTTTTCTCTCTACATACTGTAACTTTGCGAAGTGACATTTTCATCTGCGAACATTATCAAGAATAAATACCGATCAAGTCTGACAGGTTCACATGCAGATGATGCATTGATAATGGCTTGTTCCAGACTTTTCTGAACTTAAGAGAACATGCAGTGCCAAATTTCACATTAATTGTGTAAGTCGTAAATCGAAGCAATTTTAATTATAGTTCTTTCAAATACTTTTGGAGATTTAGCAGTAATAGTAGTAGTTGTTGTTGTAGTACTAAACTAGTGATCGTGATGGCGGCGGCCACATCACCTTATGCATGAGTTAAATGTGCTCGAGCACATATTAAAGTTGGACAGCTATGCCGCATAGCAACGCTAGTAAAGGTAGGAACTTCAGACATACAGTACTCGCAAAAATATGGGGCGAATTTGATCCTAACCGTAATTGTAGAAGGTTCCCTCATGATTATATGTGCATGCATGTAAAAAATATACATACATAAAATCAGATGGATCCTATAAAAGGAAAAACTTTGTGGCCCTATGTGTAAGTTAAAATTTACTCCAAGTTCCTATCTTCATTCATATAGAAGATATAGCCTTGTAAAATCGGATGAATCTTGAAACACCATGCATATTTCGCACATCCCGATACCTGTTTATACAGCCGACAACGAAATCATTTTATCAGCACACAGAATAGTGAACACCAAAAACATGCTTTAAAAGACGCCACGCGAAATTACTACTATATTTTCTGGTTGTATACGTCACCATAATAACTTCCAGTAGACGAGTAAAAACAAATTTTCTACCGACACACAAAGTGCAGGCCAGTTAACACAAATTTTATTTCTTTTAAGATTCTTTTTTGTTAACTATTAGTGGAGTCTACTTTTTAAGTCAAACAAAATAATGTGTTTAAGAAAGGTGGCTGAACAACCAGTATTATTATTTTCAAAAAGCTGTTTGTTTTTAGTTTAATCTTTCCATCCCACTGTCAAGAGTTTAAAAGAGGTCATAGGAAACGACCGTTTAGAATTTCAAGTCAAGTCATCTAGGACAAAAGCTGAAAGAACATTTTAGTCATACTCGTACAATAATGAGTAGAAAGATGACTGGAAAGCCTGAAGAAAGGTAAGAAACTCATAATACAGTTTACGGTACCAGTATCGAAGGATAGTTCGCTTGATGAGAAAGACTGCAAGGATGATCTTTTCAGGCCCTAAGGTCAAACTCTGATACATAACCCAAAGATATCATGGGTGAAAAACTGATCACGACAGGCTGATGGTTCCCTCAACGACGACAGTGAGAAATTATGACGAAAGATGAAACCTAAGCGAATATTTTTCCCTAAAAGCCGAGATATGGGCTATAAGCAGATAACGAATAACTTTACATTTTGCAAAACCCATCAGAAAGACGGGCGATCCTCACTGCTGGCGTCTGTTGGAGTTACTTATGAAAATGAAGTTTTCACTTTCTTCGAGTCCTACGGGAAACAGCTATAGCAGCTCATCTGAGACCAGACATTGTGGTAAAAGAGAACATTTTAATTAACTAGATACATATAGGGCATACAATAATGCAGATAGTACATGGAATGGAATATATTTTATATGTTTACTACAGTAACATGAATAAGGTTCGTCTAAATCCGTTTATGTGAAGTTATGAGAAATCGAGTATTTTCAATCTGAAACCTCCGCCACACGATGCTATTCTCTCATTGGTCTATCACGTTCCTACCGTTGCCGCCCGTGCTATACTTGAATCCCGAGAGTCTCGTTCTTACAATCACCCAATCCGTCAGACGCGCTAGTCTGTTACATTACGGCTGCTTCAGTTGCAATTGCGAAACTTGAGATTTAGAGCGTAATGAAATTAATTTACGGAAATATAAGGAAATTCTGTGTTACATCTGTACAGTTGTGAGAAAGAACCTTCTCCACCACAGTTCTGATCACTATATTTCGGTAGAAGTTGAAATCTTCATGTGGATTGCAGCTACTGCCAACCTTTGCTTATCTACCGTAATTCTGCAAGTACCGCAAAACCTAATTCATGCCATCTTGCATTTTTGGATTAAAGAATCGTATATTAATAAATTCTAAATTACCGTACTTTAAATGCATTAACTATACAAGGCGGTCAAAAACAATCTGAAAAGCTAGTAAGGGTGTTGCAGGGTAGGTTGTGCCGAGAAATAACTGTTAAGAAAAAAATTCGATACTTTGCGCCGTGCCCGAGTTAATTAGCATTGAAGTTAGCCGATCATGTCGCTGCGCGAGCCAATTCATTCAGCCCGCCAGATACATCTAGAGTTATTTGGTCTCATAGCGTAGACCTCAGCCTTTGGCTCGGGTTCTGTCCTTACTACCGCGCCACATCCAGTTTTTGTATAGCTCTCTTGTTCGATTTTAGAAAAACCAAACGAAGTACACGTTTGGGCAGCCCTGGCGGGCCGCTGGAAGCGACTATCTGAGGGTGGGAGAGGGGCAAAGGGGTGTACTTACCCCCTGCTAGAATCTGCGTACAGGCTTTCAATTCATTACAGATTTCTCACAAATCACTCTATATCTCAGATCTTTACGGTTGACACGTTGTACACGGGAAAGTATGGTGATTTCTAAGTGTGGCGTCGGTTTCTGCGCTGTTGTGCAGTCAAGACGGGTCACAGTCTTACAGAGCAGCACTGAAACGGCGCACTTAATATTTTCTCTGTCGCCTCCTTGTACAACCCTTTTGGAGCTGCAGGAAAGGACTTGTGCAACGCAGTGATTCGCGGATTCCCGGCACATAATATGGCAGTAGTATACATGACCGTCATCCGTCCCCGATTACCACAACGACACCCGCTCTCCTTGCTGTACAAGGGAATCACAACAACAGTTTACCGTTTGTCTGTGGGTAAAGAAGCCAGGTGATGGCTTTCTGATTCTACATACAGTTTTACACGGCAGAAAAATTTTAGTAGACTCTGAAGGACGTGGCGATGCTATGCTCTATGTTTGTTCACCTGTGCTTTATCGATGGATTCGAATTTACCAGTCGCAAAACGAAAATACCCTTTTCTGTGCTAGAAGAGAGGAACACAATATGTGAATTTTCAAGGTCGAAACACCACGCTCTATGGGGTGCAACATAGCGTCATATGGCTATGAGCTCTACACTCCTATTGCTATAGATGCACAATAATGCAATAAACTGAGCAGCTGAGGACTGCACTGGTTCAGTTTTAGGTTATTAAAAGTCAGTTCTTCTAGCAAAGTCGATGCTGCTTTTGAAAGATTTCCTACATTCATCTATTGGTATTATTCTGAGTTACAATTTATGTAGCGTTCCAAACACGCTCTGTTCAGCTGTAGTCATGTGAGTCCACATTGCAATATAGATTCCATGAAAGTACACTACTGGCCATTAAAATTGGTACACCAAGAAGAAATGCAGACGATAAACGGGTATTCATTGGACAAATATATTATACTAGAACTGACATGTGATTACATTTTCACGCAATTTGGGTGCATAGATCCTGAGAAATCAGTACCCCAGGACAACCATCTCTGGCCGTAATAACGGCTTGATACGCCTTGGCATTGAGTCAAACAGATCTTGGATAGCGTGTACAGGTACAGCTGCCCATGCAGCTTCAACACGATACCACAGTTCATCAAGAGTAGTGACTGTCGTATTGCGACGAGCCAGTTGCTCGGCCACCATTGTCCAGACGTTTTCAATTGCTGAGAGATCTGGAGAATGTGCTGGCCAGGGCAGCAGTCGAACATTTGATGTATCCAGAAAGGCCCGTACAGGACCTGCAACATGCGGTCGTGCATTATCCTGCTGAAATGTAGGGTTTCGCAGGGATCGAATGAAGGGTAGAGCCACGAGTCGTAACACATCTGAAATGTAACGTCCACTGTTCAAAGTGCCGTCAATGCGAACAAGAGGTGACCGAGACGTGTAACAAATGGCACCCCATACCATCACGCTAGGTGATACGCCAGTATGGCGATGACGAATACACGCTTCCAATGTGCGTTCATCGCGATGTCGCCAAACATGGATGCGACCATCATGATGCTGTTACGAGAACCTGGATTCATCCGAAAAAAAAAGACGTTTTGCCATTCGTGCACCCAGGTTCGTCGTTGTGTACACATCGCAAGCGCTCCTGTCTGTGATGCACCGTCAAGGGTAACCGCAGCCATAGTCTCCGAGCTGATAGTTCATGTTGCTGCAAACGTCGTCGAACTGTTCGTGCAGACGGTTGTTGTCTTACAAACGTCGCCATCTGTTGACTCAGGGATCGAGACGTTGCTGCACGATCAGATACAGCCATGCGGATAAGATGCCTGTCATCTCGACTGCTAGTGATACGAGGCCGTTGGGATCCAACACGGCGTTCCGTATTACCCTCCTGAACCCACCGATTCCATATTCTGCTAACAGTCATTGGATCTCGACCAACGCGAGCAGCAATGTCGCGATACGATAAACCGCAATCGCGATAGGCTACAATCCGACCTTTATCAAAGTCGGAAACGTGATGGTACGCATTTCTCCTCTTTACACGAGGCATCACAACAACGTTCCACCAGGCAACGCCGGTCAACTTCTGTTTGTGTATGAGAAATCGTTTGGAAACTTTCCTCATGTCAGCACGTTGTAGGTGTCGCCACCGGCGCCAACTTTGTGTGAATGCTCTGAAAAGCTAATCATTTGCATTTCATAGCATCTTCTTCCTGTCGGTTAAATTTCGCGTCTGTAGCACGTCATCTACGTAGTGTAGCAATTTTAATGGCCAGTAGTGTAATTCAAATCAGTCTATTAACATGATCAGATATGAAGTTTTTCAACGAAATGAAGTCTCAAAGTTAAATAAGCGTTTTTTTAAATTTATTCCCCGTTTCTCCACTTTGATGAGCATTAATATGGCATTTTAGTGAGACATTTTTGTCGATATACAACAGTATTTTTTCAGTTGTCCTATTTTCTACCTCATAGTTTTAATTTTCGGTTTCAACCTAATATGCAGCGGCGTCAACTAATAAAATACCGCCAGTGTCGAACTTCCTGCCAGTGGTGACTGACTACTTGGCTGTGCCTGAGGAGGAGCAGCACTCGTCCAAAGGCTCGTAGATATTTAACTACTTGGCATGGCTGCGAGCTCGAGAATATTTAATACATTTCTTTTACGGATATTTTCCAGCTTTAGTTCATAACTCGTTGGATATTCTGAATTTAATCATATGAGGATATAATTTGAAATCATAGGGTGGCATTCACATTCATATTAAAAATTTAATTTGGTATTTAACATCGGGTCTTGTCTTAGATTACAACAAAGTATTAACGAAAATGAGCAGTGACTCTGTACAGGGCCAATCTTCTGTCTATAAAACAAAATAAAAATTGAAGAAATTTACTTAACCCTGAAGGCATTCAAACAAGAAAAAAAATATGTCAAATTACTGGGATTGCATGTAGATCAAAAACTTCCGTGGGATATATACACAAATTACCTATGTTGCAAACTTGCTCGTACTCTCTTCCTACTGCACAAGCTGAGAAATGTTATTCATGAATTTCAGCATACTTTTATTACGAGGTGCATTCAAGTTCTAAGGCCTCCGATTTTTTTTCTAATTAACTACTCACCCGAAATCGATGAAACTGGCGTTACTTCTCGACGTAATCGCCCTGCAGACGTACACATTTTTCACAACGCTGACGCCATGATTCCATGGCAGCGGCGAAGGCTTCTTTAGGAGTCTGTTTTGACCACTGGAAAATCGCTGAGGCAATAGCAGCATGGCTGGTGAATGTGCGGCCACGGAGAGTGTCTTTCATTGTTGGAAAAAGCCAAAAGTCACTAGGAGCCAGGTCAGGTGAGTAGGGAGCATGAGGAATCACTTCAAAGTTGTTATCACGAAGAAACTGTTGCGTAACGTTAGCTCGATGTGCAGGTGCGTTGTCTTGCTGAAACAGCACACGCGCAGCCCTTCCCGGACGTTTTTGTTGCAGTGCAGGAAGGAATTTGTTCTTCAAAACATTTTCGTAGAATGCACCTGTTACCGTAGTGCCCTTTCGAACGCAATGGGTAAGGATTACGCCCTTGCTGTCCCAGAACATGGACACCATCATTTTTTCAGCACTGGCGGTTACCGAAATTTTTTTGGTGGCGGTGAATCTGTGTGCTTCCATTGAGCTGACTGGCGCTTTGTTTCTGGATTGAAAAATGGCATCCACGTCTCATCCATTGTCACAACCGACGAAAAGAAAGTCCCATTCATGCTGTCGTTGCGCATCAACATTGCTTGGCAACATGCCACACGGGCAGCCATGTGGTCGTCCGTCAGCATTCGTGGTACCCACCAGGATGACACTTTCCGCATTTTCAGGTCGTCATGCAGAATTGTGTGCACAGAGCCCACAGAAATGCCAACTCTGGAGGCGATCTGTTCAACAGTCATTCGGCGATCCCCCAAAACAATTCTCTCCACTTTCTCGATCATGTCGTTAGACCGGCTTGTGTGAGCCCGAGGTTGTTTCGGTTTGTTGTCACACGATGTTCTGCCTTCATTAAACTGTCGCACCCACGAACGCACTTTCGACACATCCATAACTCCATCACCACATGTCTCCTTCAACTGTCGATGAATTTCAATTGGTTTCACACCACGCAAATTCAGAAAACGAATGATTGCACACTGTTCAAGTAAGGAAAACGTCGCCTTTTTAAGTATTTAAAACAGTTCTCATTCTCGCCGCTGGCAGTAAAATTCCATCTGCCGTACGGTGCTGCCATCTCTGGGACGTATTGACAATGAACGCGGCCTCATTTTAAAACAATGCGCATGTTTCTATCTCTTTCCAGTCCAGAGAAAAAAAAATCGGAGGCCTTAGAACTTGAATGCACCTCGTATTTTCAGTCACAACCACAGTATTGAGTACAACTTTGGGGTGGCTCAGTGGGTTCAAGTACCGTATTCATATGGCAGAAGAAAGCAATTAGATATCCACTGGGGTGACAAAAGTCATGGGATACCTCCTAATATCATGTCGGGCTTCCTCTTTCCCGGTGTAGTGCAGCAACTCGACATGGAATGGACTCAACAAGTCATTGAAGTCCCTTCCAGAAATATTGAACCATGCTGCCTCTATAGACGCCCATAACTGTGAAAGTTTTGCCGGTGCAGGATTTTGTGCACGATCTGACTTCACGATCATGCCACATAAAGGTTCAATGGGATTCATGTCAGGTGTCCTGGGAGGCCAAATCATTCGCTCGAACTGTCCAGAGCATTCTGACACGGCGCACTGTCATCCATAAAAATTCCACCATTGTTTGGAAACATGAATGGCTGCAAATGGTCTCCAAATAGTCGAACATAATCACTTCCAGTCAATAATGGGTTCAGTTGGACCAGAGGACGCAGTCCATTCCACAACATTACGGGGCCACCACTAACTTCTTGACAACCTGGGTCCATGGCTTCATGGGGCCTGTGTCACACTCGAACCCTATCTTTACCTCTTACCAAATGAAATTGGGACTCATCTGACTAGGTCACGGCTTTACAGTCGTCTAGGGTCCAAACGCTACGGTCACTAGCCCAGGAGAGGCGCTGCAGGCGACATCGTGCTATTAGCAAAGACAATCTCGTCGGTCGTCTGCTGCCATAGCCCAATAATGCCAAATTTCGCCGCACTATTGTAACGGAGACGTTCGTAGTACGTCCCACATTGATTTCTGCGGTTATTTCACGCATTGTTGCTTGTCTGTTAGCACTGACAACTATACGCAAACGCCGCTGCCCTCGGTCGTTAAGTGAAGGCCGTCGTGCACTGCGTTGTCTGTGGTGAGAGGTAGCGCCCGAAATTAGGCATTCTCGGCACTCTCTTGATAGTGTGGACCTCTAAATATTAAACTCGCTAATGATTTCCGAAATGGAATGTCCCATGCGTCTAGCTCCAACTATCATTCCGCGCTCAAATTAAGTTAATCCCGTCATGCGGGCATAATCATGTCGTAAACCTTTTCACATGAATCACCTGAGCACAAATGGCAGCTCCGCCAATGCACTGGCCTTTTATACTTTTTGTACGCGATACTACAGACAACTGTACATGTGCATGACTTTTGTTACCTCAGTGTATATTAGGTCTAGCACCAAGCCAAGGCTGCAAAAATCATTTTAAAGTACTCAAGGTAACGACACTGCCTAGTATGTAATCTAAAATTGTTTAATATATACTCATGAAAACGTAAAGAATTTTAACTTTAGAACCCATGTGCATGTCAATAATACTCGAAATGATAGTAGGCCTAACCTGGAGCTTCCATGCTCAAGTCTGACATTAACACATAACAGCCATGGGTACCTATAGCTGAAATGCTATAACGAACTCCTAAAGACAGCGAGTGATCTACTCGTGAACATCTTTAAGCATACCATAGAACTGTGGTTAAAATGTACACCATACTACTCAACTGACGAGTTTTTACTCAGCGATACATTACAGATATGCAATAAGCAGCTGATAACTACATTATGAACTATGGGTATATGTGTGTGATAGTAAAGTATCAGTGTAGATTATTTACCCTGTTTTCTATATGAATACTCAAGTTAAAGCATAATTATGTATGACACTATAGTATATGTAATTATTATAATGTATTATTATAATAATAACATTGACACTGTACACAACAACTGTTACTCTGTTACTACTAAAATATGTTAATCGTTTAGGAACAAAAGTAATCGACCTCAAAAATACGAAGTGGATAATGATCAGTTGTTTGAGATACAACAAATTTTGTGTATTTCTGGTGAACTTTTAGTTCCTTTGGCACGATCTTGTTTTTCCAACTCATTGAATCTGTTACATGAAAATGACAATTTTAGAATTTTGCCCCCTTTGATAAATACCTGTCTGTGGTGGAGGCCCATTCATTGTTAAATTGCTCGAGTCATTGCTGGCCGACGATCTCCTTCCTGATATAAGTTCTTAGAAGCTCTGTATAGTGTCACTGGTACCAACCCGTGTCCAAATTACTGCTTAGGACATGAGTGTTTTGGAGCATATAATTCATATCACAATGTTACACAGCAGCACGGGCGTCCGTCGAAATTTGTCCAAGAGGGTGAAAAATTCTAAAATTGCCATTTTTTGTGTAAGTGATTCGATGACTTTGAAGATGTATAATGGCCCAACTAATTTTGATATGTATTACCAGAAACTTACTATATCTCACAGGCTTAATAGTTACCCAACAATTTTTTTAATGTAGGCTAATTTGATACTCAAAGAGTTATGTAAATTTCAGTAACTTATGCTAAGTAAATCATTTTTATATTATTAATATGAATGTGGATGCCACCTTTTTGAAATAAGAATCTCAAATTACATCCATATCGTCAGCGTATCCAACGAGTTCGAAAATATAAAGTATTCACAGAAGCTACATTTATTTATGTAATAATAAAGTTGGTTTGATAGTGAAAATCAACCGCCAGAAATAGAAAAAACGCGATTTATTGATGAAATACTGTTACATATCAGCAATAATAATCTGCAAAAAACGCCATCCCCCTCAGAGTGGAGAAACTGATAACTTTAAAAACTTTGATGCCATCTGTACTACTTTTTTCTCTTGCAGAACTTACAATGTGTTCTTGTTAATGGACTGAAGTATTATTTTCATGTCTTCTATTTCTTAATGCTAACAGACGTAACGAAAGTTGACCCAGATATGTTTTGAAAGCGACACGTTTTTAATTTTTTGGAGAGAAGTGGAGCACAGGGCCAGTATTCTACTAGATGAATACGGGAAACCTTCCAAAACAACCCTAAATTTGGCCGGGAGAACCAACTCATCACAGGCTAGGATTAAGCCAAGATGACACTCATCTCCCCAGCTTGACACATTATTGTGCAGCCTTCCCTTTCGGACTGAAGAGTTCGTAACTGTACGGTTGCATGTTGAGCTTTGTTGCATCCTGTACTATGTGGGAAGGCGAAACTCTCAGAGATATCATCTTCAGAGATTTCTACAATCGCTCTGCTGTGAGTGTAGTCTCAACATGCCATGTCGAGTTATCTTCCTCCACAGACAAATGATAAACTACGAATGTGATTAAGCTGTGCAGCAAAGGAAAGGCAAAGGGCTGTATATACTTTGTGACGGGCGTTGAACAGTCAGTTTCTGCATCTTTATAAGGAATGTACGAGGTATCGACAGAGATAACAACGGCGATCTATGTGGGTATTTTGGTGTAAAGGATGATATCCGTCATGACTGGAAAACAGCGCCGAAACCATTGCCACGAAAAGAAATCGATATAATATGCTGTGAATAGCCAGATAACCAAAGAAACTCAATTTACATAGCGCTTGCTAAAGCCATAGTGTTTCTCGCAGCATTCGGTGATGCTAGAATTTCCAATAGAATCACAGAGAATCGTTTCTAGAAATCAACAAAAATTCTACCCCCCCCCCCCCCCCCCCCGCCCCCCCGACGCTTCGGACGCTTGTGCGCAGCAGACAATCCATATGTGAGACCGATTGCACAGCGTAAAGAACAATGTGATTAGGCGGAGGAACAAGAGAGACGAGCTGACAGCTCATATGAATCACATCGTCTCGCTGGTTGTGTCAACATTCACTGTCTTCCATTGGGCACACCTGTGGCTGTTATAGAAGGTAAAATGAAAGTAATGTATTACGCTATATTATTTCTGACCACTTGCACCTGAATCTAATCTGAAACATCTATACCTATGATTCGCTAGCAGGCGGGTACACTGCGCACCAGTCACGCCCTCCCTTTCCTGCGCTTACGGCGAATGGAGCGTGGGAACGATTCTTGGTGATTCTCCGTGTGAGCTCAGATCTCTCTCGGAATTTTAACAGTAAATCCCACCGTGATGCACAACGTCTCTCTTGTAGCGCCTGACACTAGAGTTGGATGGGCATCCACGCGACAATTTCGGGCTTATTAAAGGAATTTTTGACGAAACGCACTGCTTTGCTTGCGATCTTCTCCATTCTTGCTGTTAATCTTATCACATAACGGTCGCTTACTAATGATCAATATTCAAGTATTGGTCGAACGAGGGTTTTTGTACGCAACCTCCTGCGTGGGTGGAGTAAACTTCCTGTGGATTCTTCAAAAGGATTTCAGTATGACATCTTCTTTTCCTAAATTATCTTTTACACGGTTGTTCCACTTTAAATCATTCTGTACGCCTGCTCCCAAGTATTTAATGGACATGATTGTCTCAGCGACTGTTCCGCAATCATGAATTTTCCTTCTTTTTTACACAATACGTTATATTTGTTTATGTTGAGGGTCGACTTCCAATTCGTCCATCCTCTGCAGATCTTCCTGCATTTCGCGACAGTTTTCTAGCGGTACAACTTATTTATAAACAACAGCATCGTCCGCGAAAAGCCTCATGGAGCTTTAGACTCCATCAATTAGGTTATGTGTATATACGAGAACTATTTTTTTCTACCTCCGATTGGTCGCGAAACTGAAATCACAAAGAAAGTCAAAAATGTTTCATCCGCAACATTTAGTTATATTTTCCAGCTACTTCTCTATGTAGTCAGCGCTCCACATAGGCATTCGTCATAGCGTGGTACTAACACCCCACTACCCTCGCCATAGAAGGCAGCAGTCTGTGACTTGCGCCAGTTCCCTATGCTGGTCTGCAGCTCCGTGTCTGTGCTACAATGCTGTCTTCACAGCCAGCGGTTCAAGTAAGAGAAGAGATGAAAATCAGAGGGAGCCAAGTTCGGGCTGTATGGTGGGTGATCAAACACAGCCCACCGAAAAAAAGGCAGGAGCACCTTCGTTGCAGCTGCAGTATGCGACCGAGAATCTTGTCATGGAGAAGGAAACGCATGACAGTTATGTTATGTGGGCTGCATGAAATCAGGCGAAGTCCCTCAGCAGGACTTCACAATTGGGGGAAGACACTATTTTTTAGCCATCTTTACGAGCTCATTGTGCGCTCAGAACTGAAACGTGCGACATAACGCAATAGATGGGCACACTAGAGAAACTGCACAACACATTTGCGCAAAGTTTCACCGGATTTTCTCTATAGTTTTAATTCCACGACCGATCGGAGGCTGAAAAAAAAGTAACCCTCGTATATTTTCAACAGCAACAGACCTGTAACACTCACGCGAGGTATGCCTGAAGTTACTTTGACACCTGAGATTTGTCTCCATTAAAAGTAACAAATTGTGTCTATTTACTGGAAATTAATCCATTCAGTTAGGTGAACTCACGCTCTGTATACGTGTATTTTATTCATTACACAACAGTGTGGAGCTGTATCGAACGCCTTCCATAACTCAAGGAATATGTCAACAACCTGGGCACCAATATCTACTGCCCTCTTAGTCCCGCAGACCAACAGAGTGATCAACGTTTTACAAAATCTTTGTTTTGTGGAATCTGTGTTTACTCCCACAGGAGAGGTTTTCGGGTTCCAGATATGGCTCGATAGTTGCGTGCATCTGTTAGACGACCCGTCTTGAAAATTGGAATGATCTACACTATATTCCAATAATTTGAACGGCTTCGTTCTTGCAGCGACGAAGGTTACACGGCTGCGAGAAGACAAAAAAGCAGTTTCACATGCTCCATGTAGAATCAAATAATTGGTTTTCTATCCCGCAGTCACTCTTCTCAATATTGTGTTCGTTCTTCAGCTGAAAGGAGTTACTGTAATACGATCTTCCTTGGCAAAACTATTTTGAAAAATAAAATTTAGCACTTCGGCCTTCTGTCTGTCACACTTCGTTTTGGTTCCAGTATGGCCACTGTGTGACTTGATAGATCGCTTTGATCCTTTTACTGACGTAAGATAAAAATTTCTTACGACTTCTTGGCAAATCAGTCAGAGCAATTTATTTTCGAATTCGTTGGACACCTCACACATGGATCATTTTGCATTCATGTTGCTTTCGTTCGGTTTTTATCTATCAACAAGACATTGGGTATGTTGAAATCTTTGATGAAGTTCTCTTTGCTTTCTGCGAAACTTTTTAAAGCGGCTGCTGAAGTACGGCCTGTCTTTGAAACGTCCCTCAAACATACCTGCCTATGGCGTATTGTACAATACTCTTGGATTTTATCCATTTGTATTCAACAAATGGTTCAAATGGCTCTGAGCACTATGGGACTCAACTGCTGTGGTCATCAGTCCCCTAGAACTTAGAACTACTTAAACCTAAGTAACCTAAGGACATCACATACACCCATGCCCGAGGCAGGATTCGAACCTGCGACCGTAGCAACAGCGCGGCTCCGGACTGGAGCACCTAGAACCGCACGGCCACCTTGTATTCAACATTTCCAGCCTCAGAGATGTATGTTTGGTGCTGATGTTCAGGTTTCTTGTGGAAGAAATATCTTCCAACCTTTCTTAACATTCCTATTGACACCTGTAGTCAGTGATGCCATAACGGTCTTACAACCACTGATTGCCAGCTCTGCGTTAACTGAATCAAATAGTTAGGACCTGTTTCAAATAGGTGATTTAAGGCGTCTTTCTGACGAGTTGGTTCTCTGAATAACTACTCAAGGCAATTTTCGGTAAGGTATTTGGAACAATATAACACGAATCCCTGTTCCTACCACCCACCCTAATCACTTGAGCCTCCCAGTCTAGTGATGATAAGCTGAAATCTCCTCTAATACTATACCATGACCAGAAAATTTACACATGACCTTCCACAAATTTGGTAACTAAAGCAAACTTCACAAGCCAGGATCTCTAAAAAAGCGTTTTATTGGTTGACTGGTTTCGACAGAGTTGTGCTGTCATCATCTGATCTTATGCTTTTGAAATTTTACAGCATCCATAAGTGTTACACGTCGCTTTACATTCGCTTGTAACACTGATGAATTATTTGTTGTAAAAATTCAAAAGCATAAGATCCGATGGTGGCAGCATTGCTCTGTCGAAACCGGTCATTGAATAAAATGCTTTTTTAGCTATCTTGGCTTTTAAAGTTTTCTTCGCATACCATACGCTGCAGATCGCCACCCGACTGATCATGTCCAGAATATATTACTTCCCCAAGTTACCCCTGAAATGTTCCGCCACTACGAATCTAGAGGAAGGGGATCCATTACACCATTTGATTACCACGTTTGATTCACTTTTAACACTCATCTTCACCCAAATTATTTCACATTTAGAATCTATTGACCTCATTAAATATTTTCTTATTATTTACGCCTATGAATATCACTGGTGTCCAGCCTATTTTTGCGATATAGATTTCAATCGACAGTAAATTTTTTTTTCCGTTCTGGTCTCGTTCCAGTAAATTTTCTGTTCCTAGTGCTAGGAGAGTATTAATACCGTTAACCTGTTCATTGACACTCCTACAGTCAAATACACACATCAAAAAAAGTTTTGCATCACCTCGATTCCGAGAGTTCCGGAACCTGTATAGAAAATTGGAATAGAGATCAACATAAATACATTATACCACCCCAAAACGGCAGGGAGCCTCCATCTTGCTGCACTCGCCGGACAGTGTGTCTAAACAGTGTGTCTAAGGCGTTCAGCCTGACCGTGTTGCCTCCAAACACGTCTCCAACGATTGTCTGATTGAAAGCATATGCGACAATCATCGGTGCAGAGAACGTGATGCCATTCCTGAGCGGTCCATTCGGCATGTTGTTGCACCCATCTGTACCGCGCTGCATGGTGTCGTGGTTGCAAAGATGAACCTCGCCTTGGACGTCGGGAGTGAAGTTGCGCATCATGCAGCCTATTGAGCATAGTTTGAGTCGTAACACGACGTCCTGTGACTGCACGAAAAGCGTTATTCAACATGGTAGCGTTGCTGTCAGGGTTCCTCCGAGCTATAATCCGTAGGTAACGGTCATCCACTGCAATAGTAGCCCTGGGGCGGCCTGAGCGAGGCATGTCATCGACAGTTTTGTCTCCCCGTATCTCATCCATGTCCAAACGACATCGCTTTGGTTCACTCGGAGACGCCTGGACACTTCCCTTGCTGAGAGCCCTTCCTGGCACAAAGTAACAATGCGGAGGCGATCGAACCGCGGTATTGACCGTCTAGGCATGGTTGAACCACAGACAACAAATCCGTGTACTTCCTTCCTGGTGGAATGACTGGAACTGATCGGCTGTCGGACCCCCTCCGTCTAATAGGCGCTGCTCATGCATGATTGTTTACACCTTTGGCCGGTTTTAGTGACATCTCTCAACAATCAAAGGGACTGTGTCTGTGATACAATATCCACAGTCAACGTCAATCTTAAGGAGTTCTGAGAACCGAGGTGATGCAAAACGCTTTTTGATGTGTGTATTACTAAACTAACATTTTCTTTCTCCTATATTCAATGACGAATGCTGCCCTCTGTGATGAAATGAAATGATCGTATGGTATTTATTGGCCGGGATATCCCATTCGGGGTTCGGCCGCCGTATTGCAAGTCTTTTTAGTTGACGCCACTTCGGTGACTTGCGTGTCAATGATGATGAAAGACACACAACACCCAGTCCCCTGCCGGGAATCGAACCCGGGCCCTCTTGCGTAGTAGGCGGTAACGCTACCGCTGCGCTACGGAGTCGGACGTCCTCTGTGATTAATGAAAATGATATTCTCCCTTCTCCGAAATTAGTACTTAGTTTTTTTATCGGAGGATCTAGCCATATGGCTAAAATGCGCAACTTCCTTATCTACCGCGGTATATACCAAGCGAGGTGGCGCAGTGGCTAGCACACTGGATTCGCGTTCGGGAGGACGACGGCTCAATCCCGCGTCCGGCCATCCTGATTTAAGTTTTCCGTGATTTCCCTACATCGCTCCAGGCAAATCCCGGGATGGTTCCTTTGAAAGTGCGCGGCCGTCTTCCTTCCTCTTCCTTCCCTAATCCGATGAGACCGATGACCTCGCTGTCTGGTCTCCTCCCGCAAAAACAACCCAACCCAACAACAACCGTGGTATAGAGTAACTACTGATTTTTTGAATAAAATAATGTAATCTTTTTAAGAGCCATCGACAGCTGGTGAAATAGGTATTAGTGTGAGTTTGCAACAACACAAGTGAAGAAATAACATGTTTATTTTTATATGGAGAATTAGTTTTTTCATAAGCTACTGGCCCGTCCTGTTTCAGGATTCTATAGCAACAGTAACTAAGTTAGCATATTTGCCAGACGAAGTTGTGTTACATCTGCTGTGTTTTGGAAAAAGAAGCAAATTTTAACACGAGAACAAGAGAAATGATGGTAATACTCAAAACGCACCACTGATGATGCGTCTCTGAAGGAAAAATGGGAAGAAGCCTAGGAAAAATAAGTCGTTCTTTGTGTTGTAATTTTTGCAGAATCCTGAATTCAGTACATTTTTAATAATGAACAGCTGGGACTGAAACTTGACAAAGTATTTTCCTTCTACAGCTCAGTGAGCTGAGAAACATGAAAACAAAGGACAAACAGCATAGGACTACGTTCTTTTTGTTCCTACCACCGTAAAGACTGGATGACTACACCTATACACCACACATATATTTTAGGTCGTCAAAGAGATTGATGGTGTAGAATGAATTTTCGCTCTGCCGTGCAGTGTACACTGATTTATACCTTCCTGACAGACTACAACTGTGTGTCGAACCGGCACTCGAATCCAAGACCTTTGAGTAACGCAGGCAACTGCTCTACTGACTGAGCTATCCAAGCATAACTTACGATCCGCCCTCACAGCCTGACTTTTCCCAGTGCCTCACCTCCTACCTTTCTAACCTCGTATAAGTTCTGCATACCCAACGTGAGTAGCACCCGCTCAAGGAAGGATACTGCGGGGACATGGCTTAACTACAGCCGAGGTGATTATTTCCAGAATGAATTTTCGCTCCGTACTGGAGTGTGCCCTGACCTGAAAGGCGCCAGGTTCGAGTCCTGGTCCGGCACGCATTTCATATCTGCCAGGAAGTTTCATACTGATAATCTATTTTCACCTTGACGACTAATGGACAGGATTCTGCAAGTACCCGGAGTGATTCACATCCTCAGAGCTACAAAATAATTAGTTTGTCTCAACAAGAACTGTGGTTCTAAAGCCAAAAAGGAGCACAGCTGGATTCGTTAAAACGCGGTTGAATCCTTTTATCAGCGGCTTGCCACGGCTCAGCAAGATGAAAATGAGATCAATGAGGTACAGAAACAAAATCTTTTGTCAAGTTTCAATCTCGACTGCTCATTACTAAAAATACATTGGGTTATAGGATTCTGTTAAAAGTAGTAAACCCTAGATTCTTTAAAGACGTGAACCCTCATGCATAAAACAGCTTCAAACCTCTGATTACTTGAAAATGAGTGACTGTGTTAAATATTTGGCGTAAAGCACGTCAGCGAGAAAAAGTAAAAGGCTTGAAATTACGCTCAAAGTTGGAAGTCGCTTAAGTGCCCTCATTCTCAAATACTGGATGAATAAAATCCAAGTATTTGCACACCATCATTTACGCTACATCATGACAAAAACACAGATTCTAACTGTAATACTTGTCTTATAGTGTTAAACCTTTGACATAAGGCTGTACCTCTACATGGTTAGATTGTGACAGAATTTTAAATTCGGTCAATAATTAAGCGAAATATTGGTACAGGATTCCAGATTCTGGGACACTCTGTTAGTAATATAGATTCCAACAGAAATAGAGATTTATTTTCCTAAGGCTCCTTCCACTTTTTTCTTCAGAGAGGAGTCATTGTATTGTATTATATTGTATAGAACTGAGGACCTAGAAACGACAGAGAGGCTTCGTCCCTGGCGAAGCCCTCAGTGGTACACAACCTCACAACAGGCTACAGCAGTCCACTCACCTCACCGCCGCCCCACACCGAACCCAGCGTTTTTGTGTGGTTCGGGCCCCAGCGGATGCCCCCCCCCTCCCCCCCCAATTACGTTAATGGTTCAAATGGCTCTGAGCACTATGGGACTTAACATCTGTGGTCATCAGTCCCCTAGAACTTAGAACTACTTAAACCTAACTAACCTAAGGACATCACACACATCCATGCCCAAGGCAGGATTCGAACCTGCGACCGTAGCAGTCGCGCAGTTTCGGACTGAGCGCCTGAACCGCTAGACCACCGCGGCCGGCCAATTACGTTAATACGGGGATATCCGTCGCGCCGTTTCCAGCCGCCTCAACGAGCTATCTGTTTCTTTTTGTGCGCATCCTTAGAGCAGGACGTAAATA
This sequence comes from Schistocerca piceifrons, assembly GCF_021461385.2. Lineage (NCBI taxonomy): Eukaryota > Metazoa > Arthropoda > Insecta > Orthoptera > Acrididae > Schistocerca > Schistocerca piceifrons. Next base: position 295,039,864 of record NC_060149.1, on the reverse strand, counting down.
ATTACGAATAACCGTGAAGTGAAGGACAACAGCTGGCGTCCTGACTCGGGCTGTGTTTTTGCCGTTTTGCGTTTCTGCACTGCATTATGAATGGCGCACGAGCATGGAACATCATACTCCCCTTGATGGGCCACAGAGTACTGCTGTGAGTGCTTAGACCAGTAAACACACACGTTGAACGTGTTCTGTTCAGTGCTGTCCTCTGACCCCCTGATGGCAACAAGCACCTTGCAAATATGGGTTAGCGACAGGAAAAGGCATCTGCCACCAACATCGCCACATCCAAAAATTAACATGTCGACCCCGTGAAGATATGGGATAAAGGCCAGCAAAAAGAAGAAATAGTGGAAAAAAGAAGTAGCAGTTTTGAGCCGCTTCAGCCGGCGCAGTTGTGGAACTGTGCAAAATTCCATGAGATCGTGGAACAACGAAACTGAGGTATCAAAATGTTAAATTTACATGCGACAAACAGTATCAAGTAAAACTCAACGCTTACACCAAGCATTTACTTAAAATAGATATAGTAGTTAAGTATATACGGTTAATGTATTCACATAAATAAGAATCTATCTATATTTACAAACAACAACGTCACCTTTCAATAACGTAATATTTTAATACGAAAGTTCCGAAATTCCGCTTACAAACTACTGCGACGTGTAGAGGGCGCTAGCAAAAACAAGGAAAGAAAAGTATTCCGCTCGCCCGCGTCTGCTGAATGAAATATCAATATATTGTACTGTGACTGAAGTAATTACTTCATTTTTTGCCAAGTAATTAATGCCTAGTACTAAGGTACGCAGGAAAGTACAGTACTGGCGGATAACATCACATCCTTCGGTTGTCTTCGTCCACACATTCCCAGACCATAACAGCGGTCAGCATTGAGCATGGTTTCCACGTTAGTTAGTTGATCACAGTTACCATATTCATAGTATATTAGTATCACTGCTTCACTCAGTAGATGCGAGGGAATGGCACATGTCGTACTACATGTGTGCGTCAAAGGAAATTTGGTACCATCATCTAATTAACTTCCCAAGAGCTTGAAATGGAGATTTACAAACATTGTATATTGTGTGAAACATAATTTTAATAGTTCCAATATATTTACTGGTTTTTTATGTCTACTATTTTTACGCGTGTTTTCAGCAATCTATACGCTCTGCTGACTCGATTTACGAATGAATGTCACGAGGCACTGACAGTTGGCTATAACACTACCATTTCCAAACAGCGAAATTTTATCTACCTTCATCTTCAACAGAGCTTGTTCTGTATATGCAAAGCACAAATGAGATACTGTGTTTCGGATTAAACGTGGGAATACAAGTCTCCGCCATGCGCATAACACAGTGCCACATAGATCGTGGAAAATAATGAAATTTAATCTACGTCAAAACTGCGCAATCGACAGTCCAAACTCTGAATTGATCTAGGTGGATACATGTATTATCCGCAAGGACGAGACACGTGTTTGACACGTGACGTATTTACGATTACTACACTGAAGCGTCAAAGAAACTGGTATAGGCATGTGTATTAAAATACAGAGAGATGTAAACAGGCATAATACAGTACTGCGGTCGGAAAAGCCTATATAAGACAACAAGTGTCTGGCATAGTTGTTGGATCGCTTACTGCTGCTGCAATGGCAGGTTATCAAGATTTAAGTGAGTCTGAACATGGTGTTACAGACGGCGCACGAGTAATGGGACAAAGCATCTCCGAGATAGCGATGATGTGGGGATTTTCCCGTACGACCATTTCACGATTGTACCGTGAATATCAGCAATCCGGTATAACATCAAATCTCCGACATCGCTGCGGTCGGAAAAAGATCCCGCAAGAAGAAGAGAATCGTTCAACGTGACAGAACTGCAACCCTTCCGCAAACTGCAGTAGATTTCAATGCTGGGCCATCAACAAGTGTCAGCCTGCGAACCATTCAACGAAACATGATCGATATGGGCTTTCGGAGGCGAAGGCCCACTCGTGTACCCTTGATGACTGTACGATACAAAGCTTTACGCTTCGCCTGGGCCCGTCAACACCGGCATTGGACTGTTGGTGACTGGAAACATCTTGCCTGGTCGGACGAATCTCGTTTCAAATTGTATCGAGCGGATGGACGTGTACGGGTATGGAGAGAACCTCACGAATCCATGGACCACGCATGTCAGCAGGGGCAATTCAAACTGGTGGATGCTCTGTAATGGTGTGGGGCGTGTGCAGTCGGAGTGATATGGGACCCCTGATACTTCTAGATACGATTCTGACAGGTGACACGCACGTAAGCATCTTGTCTGATCAACTGCATCCATTCATGTCCATTATGTATTCCGACGTACTTGGGCAATTCCAGCAAGTATTTGCACACCATCATTTACGCTACATCATGACAAAAACACAGATTCTAACTGTAATACTTGTCTTATAGTGTTAAACCTTTGACATAAGGCTGTACCTCTACATGGTTAGATTGTGACAGAATTTTAAATTCGGTCAATAATTAAGCGAAATATTGGTACAGGATTCCAGATTCTGGGACACTCTGTTAGTAATATAGATTCCAACAGAAATAGAGATTTATTTTCCTAAGGCTCCTTCCACTTTTTTCTTCAGAGAGGAGTCATTGTATTGTATTATATTGTATAGAACTGAGGACCTAGAAACGACAGAGAGGCTTCGTCCCTGGCGAAGCCCTCAGTGGTACACAACCTCACAACAGGCTACAGCAGTCCACTCACCTCACCGCCGCCCCACACCGAACCCAGCGTTTTTGTGTGGTTCGGGCCCCAGCGGATGCCCCCCCCCTCCCCCCCCAATTACGTTAATGGTTCAAATGGCTCTGAGCACTATGGGACTTAACATCTGTGGTCATCAGTCCCCTAGAACTTAGAACTACTTAAACCTAACTAACCTAAGGACATCACACACATCCATGCCCAAGGCAGGATTCGAACCTGCGACCGTAGCAGTCGCGCAGTTTCGGACTGAGCGCCTGAACCGCTAGACCACCGCGGCCGGCCAATTACGTTAATACGGGGATATCCGTCGCGCCAGAATTGCTACAGAGTGGCTCCAGGAATAGTCTTCTGGGTTTAAACACTTCCGCTGGCCACCAAACTCCCAAAACATGAACACAATTGAGTATATCTGGGATGCCTTAGAACGTGCTGTTTAAAAGAGATCTCCATCTCCTCGCACTCTTAGGATTTATGGAGAGCCCTGCAGAATTCATGGTGTCAGTTCCCTCCAGCGCTACTTCAGACATTAGTAGAGTCCATGCACGTCGTGTTGCAGCACTTCTGCGTGCTCGCGGTGGCTCTATACTGTATTAGGCAGGTGTAGCAATTTCTGTGACTCTTCATTGTGTTATAATACACATTAGTGGGTCTACGGTTTTTCGGATATGGACGGCAGGACTATAGACTAGGGAAGTTATTTGATGAGACAGGAAAAACGGGAATTCAGAAAGGAGGAATGACGATGCTGTGCTAACAGTTGTTCTACTCTGAAGTAGGCAACATCTGCATTTAAACCATTGTGAAACGCGTGGCAGAACATACTTCCCATTCTACGAGTTATCGGGACTTCGTTCGATGCGTCCCATTCACGTATGGAGCGCGGAAAGAATCCACTGCTTAAATGCCTCTGTGAGAGCTGAAATTAGTCTAATTTTTTCTTCGCCAACTCTATGGGAACGATATTTAGGGCGTCGTAGGATATTCCTAAATTCCTCACTTAAAGCTGATTCTTGAAACTTTCTAAGTGTGATTTCCTGGGATGGTTTACGTCTATAATCAAAGTGTCCGCCAGCTCAGTTTCTTCAACATATCCGTGACTCTCTCCCAGGGGTCAAACAAACCTGTCACCATTCGTACTGCAGTTCGCCGTATACGTTCAATATCTCCTGTTGATACCTCGTATGGATTCCACACACTTGAGAAGTATTGTAGGATGGGTCGCACGAATGATATGTAATCATTTTCCTTTGTAGGCTCATTGCATTTCACTTGTATCCCACCGAAGTCGGCCACCTGTTTTACCTAAGATGAGTGCCATGTGATAGTCTGTGATATTGAGTATATGGTGTGCTGTAATAAAAATAAAAGATGGAGAGATGCAATTACGTTTAGTCCTTATACATACTCACGACCAGCTGAATTAGAGACGGTGATGTATTGCACGGCAAATACAATATCCCCGCGCGTAACGTGACTGAACTATTGTCAGACATTGTACTGGTCGTCGGCGTGTCAATGGAGCGCAAGATGGAGTAGACACGCAACATCTAAGTTTTATGTTAGACAGCGACCAGCTCATGGGTGTCCGACATATAGGACACTTCATTTTCGCGTGCCACCGTGTCACAGCTGTACCATGGGAAACAAAGTGTTGATGACATGAGGCACCAAGTACCACTGCAATTTTTACTAGCGGATAAATGGGCAATAAAGTAGCATATAACTCTTAATACTCACACACACGTGTGCTTCTGCTCACAGCAAGCTAAAAGGCCCTGAGAATAGCATGCGCGCTGAAGCTAGTGGACGTTCGAAGCTTGAAAAGATCACCAGGGTTAATGATTCGCCATACATGTTGGTACACGGCGATGGCAATGTAGATTACGAGTACGTTGAAAATTACTCGAGGCGATGCTGCCTACACGTCCACAGCGCACTCGTAAGGAAGGTGGTGGCGGTATTCTTGTGTTGGCAACTATTATATGGGACATAATGGGGCCTCTGACAAGTTTTTCCATCGGCTCTGACTGGTGAACCATATAGGTGCATACTTTCATGTTATTTTCATCCGTTTACACGCCTAAAATGCTCTGCAGGCAAGTAGTACCTTTCACCAAGACAGTGCACCACTGCATCGCTCCAAATTGTACCACAATGGTATAAGGAACACTGCAAGGACATGAGTGTGCTTGTGTAGCCCCAATGTTACCTGACTTCAGTCCTATTCAGCACATCTGGCACGCCTCACACGATACGTGTGCATTTGGGCACAGTTCCAAGTTTTCTAGAGTCTGGCGGCAGACGGTTTACTGCGGTCATGGGCTTGAAGCCCTTCATTCACTCCCTCCCTCCCTTTTTTTTTCGGTGTACCATTGAGACCATGTATGGACGCGTTAACACAGCCAGCAAGGCGAGAAAGTAGGTGCTACACACCCCTATATACATAAATAATCTGACGAATAGGGCGAGCAGCAATCAGCAACTGTTTGCTGATGATTCTGTAGCAAAGTGTCGTCGTTGTATGACTGTAGGAGAATACCGGATGACTTAGGCATCTTGCTCTAAATGTAGAAAATCGTAAGTTAATGCAGATGGGTAGGGAAAACGACCTTATGATGTTTGATGTAGTGCTGATGTGCTGCCTGACACAGTCACAACGATTAAATACCTATACGTAACGTTGCAAAACGATATGATGTGGAACGAGAACATACGGTCGGTAGTAGGGAAGGCGAAACTTCGGTTTATTAGGAGAATTAAAAAAAAAAAAAAAGCTCTTAGTGTTCTTATAGAACACTAGTGCGACCCATTCCCGAGAACTGTTCGAGCATACCTGGAGGAATGAAGAGAAATGTTTGGTAATAGTTCTATGGCAAGTAAATTATACGCCGTCATTAGCAACATAGACGCTCGCAATATTTTATAAATGGTTCAAAATATAAAACTACGTTTCTGGTAAATGATATCTAGCAAAGGGAAGAATATTTTTCTACGCGGTTACGGTGCATAACGCATTTGTCTACCCTGAACTTCAAGGTACTGAAGCAATGTCAAAGGTATCTATGTGATGTAGCACATACTGTGTAAGTTTACTAGTATTTAAATTGAAAATACAGTAACCTAGTGAAAACAGTTGATCAAATGTCACAATTTTAGGTTAAGCGTAACTGTGACTGATTTAAACTCCGATTGAAATGCCCAGATATTTGTAAGCAGTTACGTTATTTGTAATTCGACGACGCGTTTCGGAGCCTTGTATCTCCATTATCGGGTGAATTCAGTTACAATTAATATAGCATAAATACTGATTTTAAGTATACAGCTTTGGAAGGACCCGGCGCTGTCAGTGTTCAAACGCTGCTTGCCAGCCGTATTAACTTCATATGCTTCACTTTTCACAAACAGATAATAAGGAGATGCTTTACTAGAGCACTATCTGCATAACACCACAACAACAGTTGCCACTGTAGAGTAAGAATATCTATGGTGTGTGCAAAGCATAATACGCGTCACCAACATAAAGCAGAAAATGTCACGTATTTTTGATACAACGCTGCTGTTTACACTTTGTGCAACAACCGAACCTTTAATTTTACACGTATTTGAACAGTTTTACACATTCATTTATTGGTAACACCAGTCTTGAATAACTGTTCCTGCTACGGTAGTAAATGGATATATATATCACTAAATGTACACTTACTTTCCATAGGTAAGTGCCACAATGTCACGTGAGCTGGAAGGCAATGCATTTTGGCGACAAAAATTTTGTTCTGCACACTTCACAGATTTTCCTACTCTAAGGGAGCCACAACGTCGCACACATAAAATCAACATTTACTCCGTATTAACTACAATTGGATCCATCATACGATGATACATGTTATAAACGAATGCGCTTTGTAGAATCGTAAACAATTTGATGTATTTCGCTAACTTTTGTTGTTTCGAACGCTTTAGTGGTTGGTTAAGCAAAAAGAGGTAAGTAGTGTTCTAAAATAATAATTTTAGTGCATAATAATAAATTTAAGTATATTTACCATGCAGATCCCCTTTGTTCCTACTCTTGTTTCTTCAGTTCTTTCTGAAGTGCGGGACATTCTTAATAAATATACCAGTATTGTGTTTCTCTGTAACTGAAGGTTGCCCACTGTCATGCGAAAAATTGCAATAGAAACATAATGCGTGTTAGAAACACTGGGATGCCTCGTTTAGACTGGTCGCAGCACAACTGCGGACTGCCTACTGCTCGTATGAATGACGCAATAAGGTAGTTTGGCCCATAGCACCCCAGCTGTCGCTGTTGGGCCTCTGTTCCGCAAGCGAGCGTAGATGTACTGTATCTAGTAGAGATGAGCGCTGCAGTACAAGTAGGCTTCTGCAGCTGGCGAGGTATTCACATCGCCAGCAATTAAGGAAATTTCGGTTTTTTTCATAAACAGCAATACTGAGAATAAATTGCTAAACGAGGAGCAAATAATAGCTACGAAGTAACAACCAATTTACATAACTATATGGGAAAACCACCCCCATGAGCTCTTGTATGGTGGCTCACTTGCGCTTCTAGAAGTGATATGATAGCCGTTCAGTCTCGTGAAAGGCACTGGCTATCGCCCTCGACTCAGTAAAACCGACGAAATAGTCAGTGGAGCACGAGAGAAAGAAAAATAAGCTATTTTAAACAACTAAAAAAGCTCAACAGCGCAAAACTACAGAGAGTTTCGAGATATGCAACCAATGTGATGAGTAGCCTACAATCTGCAGTTTACAGCCGAGTGTGAGCTCCAGCGTAGTGACAGAAAATGAGGATGGCTGGCTGGAAGTAATGCAGAGTCGTTCGAGTCGTAATAAAAATTCCTAAACTCTTACAATCGCTCTCTATGAATGCAAATGCCTCAAAGTCCTCCGAAAGGCGCCTACACAAGTTCTGCAAACTTGACAAGCGCGCAGTCACGATCAAGCACTTCGTGGAAGCAGCGCCTGTGGGGCAATTTTGCAAGCACATGGCTTGTTCAACCTGCTTGAGGCTTCATCGACGTCAAGTCATCAAAGGTCGTTCGAACAGTGCACATGCTTAAAGCGTGTGTACCGACAGTGTGCATGCTTGTACGAGGAAGTGTAAGTTGTGAGGCACATTTCGTAGCGGCACGACGTCGAGCGACATAAAGCAAATCAATCGTTAATTGCGAGAAAAGTTTATTCAATTATATGAAAACCAGGCTTGTTTCGGAAGTATTTATTCGAAAGCCCGTCACTGAAAGGCAAAGAGGGATGTTGCAAACTTAACTTCTTTAATAAAATACATGGAAATTAACTCTATCACAGACAAACATTTCGTGATTAAAAAGATATTTTTTTCCCAGAATCAATTACAAAATGGGAATCTATACCAGTGTACAGGTTGAGTCATGAGGAAAAGTACATGCTTTGAGGGGTGGCAGTATTGCTAATTCTGAACAAAAAACTTCAAATGAACGTATATCCTTTTCTTAACTGTATCCAACATGCAGCGGTTTGAAAATGACGGGCGTCAGTCACATGTTCGTCTCAGCACTCATATGCGAATAGAACCAAAGTGACATTAGGCATGTAGTGCTGTCTCTAGTGGCCATTTCAATGCGCACTCCACTTGCACATGTTGGGCGACGAGTCTTGCAAGTGTATACGTTGTTTACCTCACGTCTCAGCACTAAAGTGGCTGCAGCAGTGTACTACAATGTTGTTACGTGTACAGCCAAAACAGTATGGGTCAGTTTAGTGAAAATGTCACAGGTCTTCACACATGTGGAGAATGATGACACGATCTTTGTCTACGAGTTATGCAATGGAAATTTCACAGCCGCTGTTCGCGAATACGGACGCAGAGTTCCGGATAGCAGTGTATTTAACAAGATGTCTTGTGAAAATGCGCGGTTTCGTTTTCTTTCACGCTGTCAAGTTCAATTACGATAGTAGGTCATTTAAACTATTAGACAATATACTGCATATTATTTCTCCTGATACATAGTTTTCAACAAAAATTGTATACGCAACTGTGTGCTGTTTTGTTTTCATCCTCACAGTCAGGTTTAGCAGAAAGCAGGAAAGTTGTGTTAATGGTTTATCGGCTTATGATTAGAATACTACAACGGAATTGGAAACATCCGAATGTTTGTAAGCCTAACAGTTCACAGATTAAAAGTGCGAATTACTGTGATTGAAGCTATTATCCTCACAGATCCAGCAACAGGGGAGATCTCTCATACCCCGTGTTATATCCTAGCCAGTAATGCCACCCGAGCCCGCTGCCAAAAGGTTGGCAGCATCAAAGTCCGGACGCCGTCCGCATAAGCAGCGCCAGCGAGACAGGAAATCGCCGCAAGTCTGCGCGCGCCACCGCTGGCTTCTGGCTTCTTAAGCGCTGGAGTCGCGAGCGCTAGGACAGTTCTGTATTCGCCGCTCAGTTGTATACTCGCCACCGAATTGTGTACTTGCTAGTCAGTTGTGTGTTCGTCGCAGCAGAGTTGTTGTTTGTCGTCAGCCGACGCTGACCTAGCCGCTCCGACTCGAACTAGACAGATCTCTGTAGACACGGAGTTCACTATTGTGTTTCTGTATCTTCATCAATAAAGATAAGTACCGACTTTTATTTAATCAGAGTGTTTGGGTTTTCATCTTTCTGTTCACTGTTCCAGCGGACCGGTCGGCCCGCTATTAAAAGTGTGGCGGTGACTTCGTAAGCCGTTTCTACAGCGAATTGTTTGTCGCTACGAACGCCGCCACAAAACCCCGTATGCCAATGATCCAAACCGATTTACCCAGCGACTTCAATTCCCAATCGAAGTTTTGTTGGCATAACAATCAGCAAGGCTCAGCAACTTAAACCAACTTACGCTAAGCACAACACACACACCCATGCCCGAGGGAGCACTCGAACCTTCGACGGTGGGGGGTGGGGGGGGGGGGTGACCGCGCGAACCGTGACAAGACGCCACAGACCGCGCAGCTACCCCGCAAAGCGAGGGGGAAGGAAGAGATAGGCAGAGAGAGAGGGGGGGTGGAAAAGAGGTGGAGGAAGCTGGGGAGAAGGAGGAGATGGTGGGCAGAGAGAGGGGGGTGGAGATGCTGCACAGAGAAGGGGAGAGGGGGAAAAGATGGACAAAGAGAGGGGGGACGAGGGGAAGGACAGAAAGAGGGAGAGAAGGTAATTAGGACCTATATACAACTCCCATACATATTTAGCAATTGCGAAGCGCTGCCGGGTTCGCTAGTATAGTGCATAAGCCAACACTTTGTTCTGTAGATTCGTATATGTGCGCAATTGCTTACATAAGGCCTTCAGCTCGCGAGAAATCGCTGTAGTGCTGTCACTCTTTCGTGTCGTGTTATAGCTTCTTTCATGATTGTGTGATACTTTTCAAAAATGGTTCAAATGGCTCTGAGCACTATGGGACTTAACATCTTTGGTCATCAGTCCCCTAGAACTTAGAACTACTTAAACCTAACTAACCTAAGGACATCACACACATCCATGCCCGAGGCAGGATTCGAACCTGCGACCGTAGCGGTCACGGGGTTCCAGACTGAAGTGTCTAGAACCGCACGGTCACAACGGCCGGCCTGATACTTTTCAATCAAAGGTGTTACAAGTAATGTGAGTTTCAAATATATTTTTCTATTTGTCCTAAAATAATTATGCCAATCATGAGGATACATTTTCAGTACAGAGTAACTTACGTGAGAATACGTTTCTCGACTCATTAACCCAGTGGCCGTCAAACTGTTGCCCACGATTCTCAGCTGTATTTTAGTATACTGTAATATGCGTCTAGCAACCGACAACCGAATCCAGAAACATCAAATAATGTCAAGAGCTTCTTAAGAGTGTACTTTTCTTGACCATTATCAAACAGAAATATACAGACAACGTTTTAAGATGTTCTTAATTTTTATTGACGTCAGAATGTGACCGTACAGCCATCTCAACAGTGGGAGATACGATAGTCTGTCTCGACAATTCAGGACATTCATTAGGACCAAGCCATAACCCGATACGAGGTTACATATGCTTAGACTTGTCATCTGACGCAATGCTGGCGATTTTAATGTCACTTACGATAGTACAAAGATAAGGACAACAAAACACCCAGTCCTCGAGCGGAGAAAATCTCCGACTCTGGCTGCAATCTGCTGCACTGACCCCGCAGCAACCGAGGCGGGCTTGGTACACGTCACGTTGGCCGCATACCATAGTGGCAGAGGTGTCAAGTACGAGCGCGCGCATTGCAGGTTTAGAGGATGTGATAGGGAGAATGTTTTACTATTTGTCTTCCACTACCGACAACTCACTGACGTACATGGCATGTACCCGACACTTGCTATGGTAAAAATTGCAAAACGAAGTAGCATGGATTCGTGAATGCGCTTTATAAAGATGGTCGTCTTGAAAAGCGGTACCTATTCGTAACAAGGAATATGAAATTAAATTAAGGCTTTTGTAATACAACGCAATGAGTAGAAGAAAAATTATATTCCAAACGTTTAGTAAACAGTTGTGGTCGTGTCTAATTTTGTATAATGCGTTAAATATGAGTGCAGCTTACCACACAGGCGGCCCGGATTCGATTCCCGGCAGGGGACTGGGTGTTGTGTGTCCTTCATCATCATTGACTCGCAAGGCGCCAAAGTGGCGTTAATTAATAAGAACTTGCAACACGGCGGCCGAACTCCCCCGAATGGGACCTCCCGGCAAACAATTAATTATCCGCTCAAACACACAGCACAACAAATCTTCGTCAGCCAATTACAGTGTCACAAATTTGCACTTTCTGTGCGTGGCATCAGTCTGAAACAAAACGACCGACACGAGGTGTGTGCGAATAGTGACGACTGTTAAAGCTACTTTGTCAAAAACCAACATTTTGAGCCTGTGGCTGTGCACAAAATCAAGGGTGACTCTTACATAGAAAATAACAGCAACCAGCCACCTTTTACAATGCTATTTATTTATTTAAACAGCGCGTCACCGGTTTCGAACCGACAGGTTCATCTTGAGACGGCTAGCTTACGCTTTACATTAGCTTTTTCCTTTTATTTCCCCAATTGACGAAGTTTCCTTGGAGTTGTGGTGCCCTACAATCAAAACAAGATGTGAGACGATGTCTTTTTAACTGTAATCGTGCCTCACAACGATTTTAAGTGATGTAAACAAATTAGTAAAGGGAAGATGTTTCGGTTAATTACAATGAAAAACCCGCGCCATTATGTTCCATTGCAGACTGTTTATGATCTTACAGCAGCGAAAACTCACACACTAAGAAGTTTCAACACATGGAGGTATGTATACAAAGATGGCGATATTACAACCATAACAATGCCGAGGACTTCCACCCTCAGAGATATTTCGTTATGTACGTGTATGTGACAGTAGAAATTTCCAAATTGCTACTGTTACATTACTTACTATTTACATTGAAAGAGAACTGGTTAAAATTAAGATACACGAATAAAACAGTCAGTTATAACGTGTCACTGCAGTGAGATTATGTAAATATTATGATATACATTGGAACCAAAGTAAATGATAAGGGCCAGATGTACATCAATAAATATTAAAACTATGTACATATTATGTAAATATTATGGCATACATTGAAAGCACAATAAATGGCTTGGGATGGATGTGCATCTATAAATACTACAACAGTGGATATTTCATTGGCTTTTTTTCCGCCATAAGTGACCGAAACATATTCCCTTTAATAATTTGTTTACATCACTTAAATCGTTGTGAGGCATAATTATAGTTAAAAAGACATTGTCTCACATCTTGTTTTGGTTGTAGGGCACCACCACCCCAAGGAAATTTTGTCAGTTGGGGAAACAAAAGGAGAAGGCTAATGTAAAACGTGAACTAGACGCCTTAGGTACACGGGTCATATTTTACAGCAGTGTGATGCCAGAGTAATGTTGTCGTCAACATTACTGCTATGTTTGTAATACACGGTGGTATAATGATATGGCCTTGTAATATTGCTAATGGAACAAGCTGCTGCAGGTAGTTTCCGAGGTGTGCCCGATGTGTTGTAGATGTTGTCAAGAGATGATGGGGAATGTTTCGTAAGGCTGGGAAATGTCCATCTCTATTCTTGTCTGTAAATTATTCCCTCTCACTCTCCCCGTGGCTGAAGGGCGCCCGTACGATAGCTTAAAAGAGGGAGGATGGGAGGGGAGAGGAGCTAGACCTCGGGGTATGGAGCATTTTTAATATTTTGGAAGACAAATGACGATTTGTAAAGAGCTATAGAAAAGTCCCATTTCCGACCCTGTTATAAACCTTTGTAATACCGACTTTTCAATCGTTTTTTTGAAAGAAAAACACCTGACTACACTATTTTTTCCCCAGATGGTTAGTGTAGAAGGGGCCGCGGGCCCCCCTTGCCCCCGGGTACGGGCACCCTTGGCAAGACTTCCTCTTTCTCACGCCGGCAGTGCCTCAGCGCCAAGTCACATAATTCGAGTGGTGAAACGGTATTATTTCACTTCAGTCCTAACGTAGGCGCGCAACATAGAGGCACTCCATCGCTTTGTTTATCTACAAGAATGTCGAAGTGGACAAACAGGAGAACCAAGTATTTCATAAATGTCGTACATTTGCGGTCAGAGCTATTGAACACTGCAATATGTGCAAAGATCGCAGTCTGAAAAAGGGCATTATCGCTGCTGTCGTCGTAGTACATCTGCAGTAGTGAGCCATAATTGTAATCTACATAGGTTAAGACTTCTAAACTTTTTTAAGCTTCATCACGTATGTTTCCGTGGTTACCAACTTGCTAGCTGTTCTTTTTTTACAACAGTCTTCGTATGCATTACTTCTCACGTCCCACATCTCTCGTCGTTGATGTACCGCATTTATGATATTCATGGTTCTCTCAAAGCACTGATGGACCACAACAGAATATTAACGTAAACGTTTGTTTCTTATTTCACACTTAATGAATTCATTGAGTCGTTACATCAAAGCGTTACAGACGTCTGGTGCAAAAAGGCATATCGATGAGAAGTGACCTATGAAGATGCACATCGAACGTCTGTACCTGGCGAAAAAGCGAAGGGCGATCGCCATTGTGGTTTAAACTGGTGTACAGACTTTCATATCGTTATTGGTCTTACCAGTTCTCGGACCAGTTGCTTTTACGACATATTCAAAATAGAGTTTCAGCATTCTGGAAGAGGTATCTATCTAGCTTGAGTTAACGCACCCACAAAGATATTTTCTTACCAACTATTTCTTTTGTGTGGGGACGGGGCCAAGCAAACTATTCACTGAATTCATCTAATATGAATCACACCCACCCACCCACACACACACACACACACACACACACACACACACACACACACACACATACACACGTACATATACTGAAAAAATTTCGTTGCTGGTAATAGTGTAGAAGATCCCACAACCTCGTGCAGTGTTTTTAATTTTGAAAATGATATCATAAAGCTCGAAAGACATTAGTTCTACCGTGCTATGAGACCGCTTTCGAATGTAAGTTCAGATTTACTTTAGACCACAAAATTAATCGGCCATAGATAAGCCACTTATTGTTATTATTTTTATTAGTTTACAAACACTGTGCATCTCATCTTAATAGAAAAAAGAAAATCACAATTTCTTTGAAAGAGAAGAAGGCGTTATTTTCTATCTTTTTTGACTCCAAAGTTTTACATACGCTTTCCGATTGTATTTTTCTTTGCCACAGTTCAGGAAATAAATTTTTTTATGATATTCGTAAGATTAATTTTCCCAGCCCTGTATTGATAAGCATGAACGAGGATTAGATTATTGTCTCACGACTGCGACACTGTCGTCGCAAGGAGGTAAACGACCTCTCAGGGGATGCTGACGATTCTGTAACTGTCATAATCATAACTTTCTGAAACAATTCTTTAACCTTACCATGTTCAGTAATAAGTTGTCTTCCAGTGGAGGACACATTACATACTTGTAGCCGCGCGGGATTAGCCGAGCGGTCTCAGGCGCTGTAATCATGGACTGTACGGCTGGTCCCTGCGGAGGTTCGAGTCCTCCCTCGGGCATGGGTGTGTGTGTTTGTCCTTAGGATAATTTAGGTTAAGTAGTGTGTAAGATTAGGGACTGATGATCTTAGCAGTTAAGTCCCATAAGATTTCACACACATTTGAACATTCTTGTACGCTAACCGTAATGGTCGCAGCTTTTCGAGCTGTGCATGAAGGCTGAAGAAATACTAGAGAAAAATCTCTTGTTGGGCTGCATACGCGTCGATCTGCCAGCACTTAAATTGCTAACCCCGTACAAAGACTTGGAAACCCAGGACATCTGGGTCAAATTGGATTGTTTTCCCAGACAAGTTGGCCGATGGCCACAATATATCGCGTGTATTCCCTGAGTAATTTATATCATAGCTGCTGACGGTACGAGGCGCGCGCACGCCGGCGATGTCAACAAACAAGGGAACATTCTCCCTCTCATGACGACTTACAAAATCTTAACGATTATTAACGATACATACTTTCGTAAGTTGGTGTACTGCAATATCGAGATATTATGTTTGCGGCGCAGACATGTGTAGTTGGGTTGGCTGCGCACAACTATCTGGTGAGCGGGTCGGCGGCGCGATGCATGCGATCATCGATCGCCGGCGGTTTCTCACTGTTCTCAATAAAGAAGAATGAAAAATATGTGTGTAGGAGAGCGTCTTAAGCGTGCTTCCTGCCTTTCTTTTTTTTTTTTTTTTAATATAAAATGAACGAAGCAACCTACGCAGTAGTAATCAAATTGTGGATTTTAACTAAGATTTATTAAAATCAATTTATTTCCAATCAGTCGAATTTCTCTAGACACAAATATGTATGAAAATCTCCTCAGGAAACACCCCACCCGGGTGTTCTCAGAACCAGAACAAATCCGCGAAAACCCGGACATGTGGCAGCCCAACATTCGTGTCACGTTTTTCACCATAACAATGTTTGGCGGTGTAGCTATGGCGTGAAATGAGGGAAGAGGAAGGAATATCAGAAAACTACCTGCCCTCACATTTAGGTTACCACGTCGATTTTATTTGTTTTAAACGTTGGATCCATGTTAGTGCGCGGCCTAGTGTCATTTCGACCGCTGTCATAGACGCGTGCCACAACAGTCCGCATTGTTGGCTAGTGTGAGTCGTTGTCGAATGAATGGCTTGCGCTTGCGTGGCCGCGAGACCAAACTGCTCAAAAAAAGTTTTGTGCTGTCTACATATCTGTGAACGAGAGTGGGCTTAGATTCAAGTGGATCAGGAAATGAAAGAGTAAGTCTTATGAAACTGAAACGTTAAAATAAAGACACCTATTCGAGTTACGATGGTGGTGCAAAACTTGTATGGAAGAAAACATCACTACACGGATCAGTAGAATAATTGTTACAACGTAAACAGACAGAAAAACCAATTTGTTGAAAATTTGAGGATTTCTACTCCCCAAAATCGGCCGCACTGGGCCGACAGAGCTTGTCTCTGACCAGAATTTTTCTTTATGGGAAGTTGAGGGGCACGTACTGAAACATGCGATGAATGGAGAGAAGAGGAGGAAAACAGGTCAGTATGTGGTTGCAGTTATAAGACTGAAGCTTCAAGGATTTGTCGGTTTGATTCATTGACAAGCAAAAACTGCTGTGAACCAAAATACTAATCGCATGTTAACTGACGTGCAGCATAATTTTAATCGCTATCTCTGTGTGCAGGTCATATTCATATCAAAGTGAGCTTGAGGGATGGGGAGGCAGAAACCGTATCTTGGCCCACTCCGTGTTTAAAGTGGGCGAGGGAGGAGGCCTCTGTCCTTGACCTTTCCCCCCCCCCCCCCCTATTTCCTCCAGCTGAGACATCGTTCCACGAAGACCGATTTCTCATTTTCTTGCTATGTTTTTTCCTTGTGGAAAGCAAAAACAGGGGAGTCGCACTCACTTTAGTAGCTCACTTTCGACCATCTCGGAGCAATACTGTGGACAGTGTAAACACTCTGGCCCGGAATTGTATTGCCACAAATGTTCCTAGGCAATAGTGTCAAATGGGATTAACAGGAGATGTTGAACATACAGGCAACAGAGAAGGGTAGCATGTGGCTGTAATTCGCGTTGCCGGCAATGTATCTGACAACATTTCCGGGCTACATTGTCGATAATATGCAATTTCTGTGAACCATGCAAACGCACCTTTAGACTATGTAAATCTACATTTGTATCTACTAATCAACTACTGTGAAACGCAGAGCAGAAGGTACATGACATCGTACTAGTTATTACGGCTTCTTCTCATTCCAGCCACATATGGAGCGTGGGTAGAATGAGTAAATACCTCTGTGAGTGCTGCAATTAATCTAATCTTGCCCTCAAAATCCCTACGGGAGCCATAAGTAGGTTGTAGTATTTTCCTATCTTCATTATTTAAAGCTGGTTCTTGAAACTCGCAAGTAGGCTTTCTCGGGACAGTTTGCGTCTATCTTCAGGTGTCTGCCACTTCAGTTGCTTCAACATCTTTGTGACCCTCTCCCACTGGGTCAAACAAGCCTTTCACCATTCGTACTGCCCTTGTCTGTTG
The DNA here is from genome assembly GCF_021461385.2 of Schistocerca piceifrons. NCBI lineage: Eukaryota > Metazoa > Arthropoda > Insecta > Orthoptera > Acrididae > Schistocerca > Schistocerca piceifrons. The sequence continues at coordinate 295,022,511 of NC_060149.1, read as the reverse complement.
CTTGTATGTTCAACATCTCCTGTTAATCCCATTTGGTATGGGTTTCACGCACTTGAGAAATATTCGAGGATGGGTCGCACGAGTGATTTGTAAGTGATTTCCTTTGTAGATTGACTGCATTTCCCTAGTATTCTACCACCTACCCTAAGTCTGCCACTTGCCTCACCTACGACTGAGTGTATGTGATCGTTCTATTTCATATCGCTACAAAATTAGCAGACGTTGAACGGAAGAAACAAAAGCTAATTTTTGATGGTTAGTAATTTTATCCTGCTAGTTATGCGAGTTATTGGCTCCATAAGGTAAGTTGTTTTCACACATTCCATTTGTTAATAAAGAACTGACGTTCAATCTTCTTGTTTGAAGATAGAAATATCAGCCCTAATATATGCCACTAAATTACCAAAAGAAGATTGCGACCCAAGAACACTGAATAATTATAGGTAAATCGTGAGCCGAAAGGTTAGTTTTTTAAAAAGGAATAGGCGTCAAAATCACACACTGGAGTGCGGTTAGGTTCTTAAAGTGAATTGGACGGTAAAAAAGTTGAGAAAGGAAGGTACTTACTTTTCTCGTGGTTCATCGATCGCTGAAAACAGATAAAAAAAACAGATATCAGAAACTTTATAGTACAACCAAACATTGTACGTAATAAAAATAAAAACAAAGCATTCTTATTTGAAAAGTGATAGCCCTTGTAGAATTTTCGTGAAATATTTTGTATTGTCTATCTGTCAAAGCACTCTATACCATAAATCAAAACACAAGAAAAGAATCTTTTGATTAGCAAAAAAGATGATAGCGATACATGTTAAGAATAAAATTATATCGCAGGATGTATTGGAAGCACAACTGTGGAACCGACAGTTTCTTAGCTACTAAGGAGAATTTTAAAACACTTATTCTGGAAGAAAACTATGTTGGTAGTGTGTAGTGACGTTGAGTTAGAGGCAAAAACTTAAAAGAAAAACGCTTGCAGAACCAATAGACATAACTAAATTTGGCAACAGCAACGAAAGTCACGGACTCTACTTCCATACTTCATTTCCAGTTTATTTTCTCATTTAATATTCTTATTTCGCTATCTGAATCGGCAGGATGAACAAACCAGTAATATGGAATAGTCAGAGTAAATTAAAAACAGTGACAACGTAAGAGGAAAACAGAGACGCCAGGAACGAAGACTATAAACCCAAACCACGCTTAATATAATTCACTGTTGGATCATAGAGTCATTATTCGTAGGATAAAAAAAATCGGAAAACGAGAAAGTGATAAAGGTAGGGTGGCTCTTCATGAAATAATAATGGACGAATAAAATATAAAAATATGTATGTTCAAATTTTGTGATGGACTAAACCTGTGTACTGTGTAGTAAAGGACTGCCAGGCAAATCTCTTCTACATGAACGATGTGAAGTCGTCCCACAATCCGTCCAAAGGTGTAATTTGCCATAAATGTAATTGTCGATTACTTTTCCCACTTTGAGAATATGAACGTTACCTATTCTCTAGCTTTATTGTCGTAATGGGCGTCGATGTTAAGCAAAAATAAAGGAAACAAATGAGACCTCCCATGGGGGTGTCACTGTTCGCTGCATGACACGAAGAAAATGTTAGTAATTAATTTTTTCAATACCAGCTTTGTTCGCGAGTGATGACTCAAGACAGCGACAGTACGAGTACCTTCTAACCCATTCGAATCTGCCACGTGATATACTTATGGGCCTCATGTCAAATATACAGTATATTCGAGGCAGAAAAAAAATTCTGGAAGTCTCTGCGCTCTACGAAATTTGTGCTCCATAAGCGCCTCTCTCCTCTCCCGTAGTTTTGCATCAAAATCTCACTCTCCTTTTGACTGAAAATAATATTTAAATTAAAGAGGCACATTCAGGCGAATATAATCTTTTCACTCCGCAAGATACTGGTATCCATGAATAAAACAACAAAAATCTTTAAAATGTTTTTGAACGTCACTTGTATATTTTGTCTAAAATATTCAGTTACAGTGGACATTAAATAAATGAACAAACAACAGATTCATTAGAAATTCTGGGTCGCGTTCCAGTATATTAAATAATAAACTGAATGACTGTTGTAATGTCACTGTATTTAATTACTAATGCTTCTAAATGTCATGAAGACGCTCAGACGATATCGGGGCAATTAGATGTTTTTACGTTCTACAAGGACTGCGCTGTGAAATAAAGCTGTTTTACTGGAATTTAATGCACTGTCGAAAGTTCTTATAGGCCGAAAGGTTTTATAGGCCGAGCACTAGCTTGGTTTATGGAGGACCGTGAGTCAGGAAATTCTTATCTTCAACAGTGAGGTTCAGAAGAACGTTTCTCTGTCTATAAAAATAATGGAAATGTTCAACTAATCTCCAATATATCTGAAGAAAATGAGCACTACAGCTTATTTTTCATTACATTGGTGTTGAAACGCCGCCCGTCCTTGAAGTTTTAAGTGATATTAAAATATTTCACAATTTTACAGTAGCATTAACATTTTTATTTTTCACTAAATGTCACAAGAACTGATTTTCTTCGTAACGATGATTTGTACTGTGAAATTACTTTCAAATCCACCACTGAGTGGCGAATTATTATGGAGCGTCCTTTTGCTGTAGTTCTATCTTTAATTTCTCTCCAGAAGTAACAATTTTCAGCTATCATTCCATTTTCAGCCATCATTCGCACCACGGAGAGTGTAGTTGATCTACTTGTCCCACTAGGAATGGAAACCAGTAAAAGAAAAAAGAATGTCTGTTTTCTCATATAAGCATACATGAAGAACATATTTTAAGACAAAATGAAAAAAAAACTATGTTTGTTTGTTTAAAACTAAGCTCCGACTCTGTGCCATCTGAGTACTAATTAGTAACATTTTCAATAATGTCGGCTTTCAGCGTTTCTTTGTTGTATGAACATCATATTACACATAAGGATAAAGCAGAAAATGCTCAACAGAAGTTGGAATTTTAAGGGAACTTTTCAGTTTTGCTCTTGTCAAGTCAACTTAATTGCAAAGTACTGTTTCCGCTGTAACGTCATTTAAGCGTATAAAACAAAACTGAAATTATAACCTCGGTAAACTTTTTTTAAATGAGTGACAACTTGTCTTTATACAAAATTTCTATGCAAGCTTAACTTTCTATTTATGAACGTCATATCTTCTATTATTATCTAATCCCTATGCTTATATAATCAGCTGACACGAATATCAGTTGTCATACGACGATGCCGAAAACAAGTTCGTGAACAAATAAAAGTTGTTACTGAATATCAAGTATTATCATATTCTGACAATCACCGGCAAAAAAAAAAAATGAAGTAATGTCAGCTATGTGGAAAAGCTTTCGAAAAATACCAAAAACGAAAGAAAGTTTCCTCGATGTCGACTGACTGGAGGAGGACCAAAATATCACTCTCTTCTGAATGAAGTTATGCAAGCAGCGGATGGAGATAGGTTCTGCTTCTATATCACACACGCTAACAAATTCAGTTTCCACTTCCGCGGATGTTGTTGTTGTTGTGGTCCTCAGTCCTGAGACTGGTTTGATGCAGCTCTCCATGCTACTCTATCCTGTGCAAGTGCCGGCCGAAGTGGCCGTGCGGTTAAAGGCGCTGCAGTCTGGAACCGCAAGACCGCTACGGTCGCAGGTTCGAATCCTGCCTCGGGCATGGATGTTTGTGATGTCCTTAGGTTAGTTAGGTTTAACTAGTTCTAAGTTCTAGGGGACTAATGACCTCAGCAGTTGAGTCCCATAGTGCTCAGAGCCTTTTGAGCCTGTGCAAGCTTTTTCATCTCCCAGTACCTACTACAACCTACACCCTTCTGAATCTGCTTAGTGTATTCATCTCTTGGTCTCCCTCTACGATTTTTACCCTCCACGCTGCCCTCCAATACTAAATTGGTGATCCCTTGATGCCTCAGAACATGTCCTACCAACCGATCCCTTCTTCTGGTCAAGTTGTGCCACAAACTTCTCTTCTCCCCAATCCTATTCAATACTTCCTCATTAGTTATGTGATCTACCCATCTAATCTTCAGCATTCTTCTGTAGCACCACATTTCGAAAGCTTCTATTCTCTTCTTGTCCAAACTATTTATCGTCCATGTTTCACTTCCATACATGGCTACACTCCATACGAATACTTTCAGAAATGACTTCCTGACACTTAAATCAATACTGGATGTTAACAAATATCTCTTCTTCAGAAACGCTTTCCTTGCCATTGCCAGCCTACATTTTATATCCTCTCTACTTCGACCATCATCAGTTATTTTGCTCCCCAAATAGCAAAACTCCTTTACTACTTTAAGTGCCTCATTTCCTAATCTAATTCCCTCAACATCACCCGACTTAATTAGACTACATTCCATTATCCTTGTTTTGGTTTTGTTGATGTTCATCTTATATCCTCCTTTCAAGACTTCCGCGGATATGGTTGTTAATTCTGTAACTTTCAACGCGGAAGTAGCCGCTTGGAATCCTGGTGGTGGAAGATATTATTGTAGCTAAAATTTGGCTAGAATCGGGAGGATAGATGATGGCGCGTAATTTTTACTCATTTCAGTATGAGATATCTCGCATCTCCGCTATGCTCAGTACTGAGCAGAAGTAACCCATCAGTCAGAAATCCAGTTACGCGTCCTAATTACATGAGGTACTGGCAATGATACAGTACCCTTCATCCCATGTGCGTGCTAAATCTAGTAGGAAGTCAGAAAAGTTAAGTCTATTATTCCTGGTACGACAGGTGCTAGCCAGATGTGATGGCGGGAGGGAGAACGGAGACTGACGTAGAACTTGTCAGTATAAAGAGGTCTCAGTTCTTACGCACACCGCCAGACATTGAGACTGTTTAATGAACACGAAAAGACGTGCGCACTTTTGCAGCATCTCTGTTTGTTGCTAGATGCTTGTTTTCTTTCCCTCGGCCGCTATTTCCGCTAGCACGCAGATTTTTCTGTTTAAACTGCGGTGGACTTATTTACAGTTTCGAGTTGTAAATTAGGGCTAGTTCTGTTTTACGCTGTAGTGGCAAATCTGGTGTTTAACATCATCTGGCGGAAGCGTCATTACATTTCTGTTTTCTGGCGAGGCTTTTGCAAATAACCTGCCGCTAAGCAATTAACTATAGGCCTACATCAATATATTTAGCCGGCATAGTTTGGAGGCACAGCGCTTGGAGGCATTGCTTCTTATCTTGGGACTGTTTTCTCGCTGCCTAAGGGCCTCACCCATTTCTCTTCAGCTATCATTCCATTTTCAGCCATCACTCGTACAACGATAAGTGCGCAATCTACTCGTCCTCTCTCTAGGAATGGAGACCAGCAAAAGAAAGAAAGAAACATGAAGTTACTCACTGGGATGGAGGAAATGACATCTACATCTATATCCACACCCGCAAACCACTGCAAAGTGCATAACCGAGGGTACATAGCATTGTACCTCATAATTAGCTGAATAATGACTGTTTAAATGTCTCTTCGAACGCTGTAATTAGTCTAATTTTATTTTTTCTGCTCCCAGTAGAGCGATACATAGGGGTCTAAAGATTCTTCGCTGAAGATTGCTTCTTAAAGCTTTGTAAGCAGACTTTCGCGGGATAGTTGCCCTCTATCGTCAAGTGTTAGCCAATTACGGCTTCTCAAATGGCTCAAATGGCTCTAAGCACTGTGGGACTTAACATCTGAGGTCATCAGTTCGCTAGACTTAGAACTACTTAAACCTAACTAACCTAAGGACATCACACACATCCAAGCCCGAATTCGAACCTGCGACCGTAGCAGCCGCGTGGTTCCGGACTGAAGCGCCCAGAACCGCTCGACCACAGCGGCCGGCTAAGGCTTCTCAGCATTTCCGTTACGCTCTCCTGTGAGTCAAACAAACCTGTGACCATTAGTGCTGCCTTTCTTTGAATATATTATCCCCTGTTGGCCCTATCTGGTATGGGTCCCAGGCACATGAGTAACATATGATGGGTACACAAGTATTTTCTAAGCACTCTGCTTTGTAGACCGATTGCATTTTCCCAGTACCCTGCCAATGAACCGAAGTGCGCCACTTGCTTTCCTTACGACTGAAACTATGTGATCATTCCATTTCTTATTTCTATAAACTGTTACATCCAGCTAATTGTATATGTTCGCTGACTCCAATTGTGACTCATTTATATCATAGCCACAGGATACTAGTTTTCTGTGTTTCTGTGAAGAGCAAAATTACATATTTCTCTATACGCTATCTGATCAAAAATGTTCGGACACTTATTAGTGGGCATTAATATAGGGTGTCCACCCTTCGCCTTTATGGCGTCTTTAACTCTGCTGGGGATACTTTCAGTGAGGTTGCCCATTCTTCCTCAAGAGCCGAAACCAGAAAAGATAGTGATGTCGAAAGCTGAGGTCTGGAGGGAATTCTACGTTATAACTCATCCCAAAGGTATTCCATTTGGTCTATATGCAGTCCAGTTCATTTCAGGATTGTTATTGGCCACAAATCATTGCTTCACAGATGCTACTTTATGACAGGGTGGATTTTCATGCTGATAGAAACATCGTCTCCGAGCTGCTCCTCTACTGTATGCACGACACATGGCTGCAAAATATGTTCATATCTTCCCACATTTAGCGTTTTCTTAAGCGCATTAAGGGGACCACACCCTAACCACTATAAACACCCCCGTATCGTAACACTATCTCGTCTTTTCTTCACTGTTGGCACCACACATGATGACAGACAACGTTCCCTAGGCATTCACCAAACCCAAATCCTTTTATCGGATTGTCACAGGGAAATCACTCGTTCAGAATCATCCACTGTCCAGTGGTGTCGCTCTTTACACCACAAGAAACGTCACTTAACATTGACTACAGAAATGCGTGGTTTATGGGGAGCTGCCTGATCGTTGTAAATTGTTTTTAATTCCCTACGCAGAGTCATTGTGGTACCTGGACCGCTGGTAGCACTATGGAACTCACGAGTGATCTCTTCTGCAAATTTGATGCGATTTTTTACAACCACATTCCACAATGTTCGACGGTCCTTGTCCTTCAGCAGATGAGGTCTGTCTGGCCTTGGTTAAGCTATGGTTGTTCCTTCGCGTTTCCTCTACACTATCACATCACCAACGATCAACTTTGGCAGCTTTAGAACAGTTGAAACGACCCTGATGGATATATGACTCAGGTGATTTCCAGTGATGAGTACAAGTTCGAAGTCAGTGAGCTCTCCTGACCGACCCATTCTGTTGTTACCGTTTCTCTAATGACAACACAGTACTCCCCGCTTCCTTTTATACTGGGGAAGTGGGGGGGAGGGGGGTGGGGTTCGCATTTCATGACATTTAGTGGCGAATTCTCCATTAAATACGGATGTGCGGATATTTTTGATCTGATAGTGTATTTAAAAAATGGTTCAAAATGCTCCAAGCGTTATGGGACTTAACATCTGAGGTCATCAGTCCCCTAGACTTAGAACTATTTAAACCTAACTAACCTAAGAACATCACACATATCCATGCCCGAGGCAGGATTCGAACCTGCGACCGTAGCAGCAGCGCGGTTCCGGTCTGAAGTACCTAGAACCGCTCGGCCACAGCGTCCGGCGATAGTGTATTTAAACCCAGCTGCACTACTTTGAAATCTTGTTAAGATCTGACTGGATGCCTGCGCAGATTTTTTAATTAGTACTCTGTTGAACGTAGGTTGGAACTTAAACAGTGGCAACACTACTGTGGAGACACTATGCAATGGAACCTACTATTGTCGCTGATAGCACACGTTGTTGACATACGTACCTTATCTCCGAGAAAATCGACTCGCCCGTCCCACGTCACCGGCTTGCGAAAAAGCGAGGGAAACACAGTCACTTGTGAGCGAGCGGTCTAAAGTAACGGTGTCACTATGTTTTCGAAACAGGAACAACGGAGTTGGATCAAGATTGAATGTGCTAGAGGTCGTACAGCATGACAGTGTCATCAAGGTCTTCAAGAGGCGTGCGGGGAATCGGCATTGCCGTACAGAACAGTGGCACATTGGGTAAAAGCCTTCAACGAAGGTTGGCAAACTGTGGCAGACATGCATCGGGCAGGTCGTCCTAGCGTCTCTGAAGAAGAAGTGCATGCTGTTGCCGCGTGGACAGTGATCGACGCCATACGATTCATGAGCTCGCCCACGATACTGGATTAGCTAATACGACTGTGCTTCGCATCCTGAAGGAACGCTTGGGCATGCGAAAAGTTGCATCACGACGGGTTCCCCACGACTTGACGGAAATGCAGAAATGGATGCGTTACGACGCTGCTCAGACGCACTTGGAGCGCTATGAGCGCGAAGGAGAGGCTTTCTTACGCCGTATCGTAACACTAGAAGAGACATGGGCCACACGTACGAGCCAAAACTGAAACGCCAATCCAACGAATGGCGTGATTATGGGTCGCCGCGAAAGTCGAAAGTGCGTCAGAACCCCAGTATGGTGAAAGTTATGGTGATTCTCGTGTACGACTGTGACAGTGATATCCTAACGCATAATGTTCCTCCACGGCAGACCGTCAATGCACCGTATTACTGCTCGTTTTTGGAGCATCACCTGCAACTAGCTTTGCGAAAGATGCAGCGACACTTTCTGCGCAACCCACCCATCAGCAGCATATTTGCATCCTCGGCTTTTTTTATAGCTTATTCGTATGATTTGTTCCTGAAGTAACTGTTCGAACTGTCTTTCGACTTAGTTTCCCAAAATGTTTCAGTTTACGGAATCCACGTACGCAGACTCCAAAACATTGTTGTGTGTGTGTGTGTGTGTGTGTGTGTGTGTGTGTGGAGGAAGGAGGAGTGGGACTGGTTGCAGTACTGGAAGGACATGTGGTCAGCACATCGATCACCCTGACTTGGTGTCAGCTTTAGGAATCGGAGCCACTACGTCTCCTTCTACAAGCTTGTTTGCCGTCGCCACAGGGATAACGGACCCATTCAAATTTTATCGGCAAGAGAAAGTCTCCCGTTAATGGTGCGGATCAAACGTGAGTCCTCTACCTGTCAGACAGATACAATGCGAGTTTAGTGACAGAGACAGACCTCCTGTAGCATTTCTGCTGGAACAAATTCCGGGGGCCGGCCGGAGCGGCCTTGCGGTTCTAGGCGCTTCAGTCTGGAACCATGCAACAGCTACGGTCGCAGGTTCGAATCCTGCCTCGGGCATGGATGTGTGTGATATCCTTAGGTTAGTTAGGTTTAAGTAGTTCTAAGTTATAGGGGACTGATGACCTCAGATGTTGAGTCCCATAGTGCTCAGAGCCATTTGAACCAAATTCCGGGGTTCGTTTACCATCCGGGCGTAATATGGATCCAGAGTGGCTTAGGCAGTATGTGTTCCGTACTAAGTAAAAGGTTTCAGATAGATTATATAATGGTAAGACAGAGATTTAGGAACCAGATTTTAAATTGTAAGACATTTCCAGGGGCAGATGTGGACTCTGACCACAATCTATTGGTTATGAATTGCAGATTAAAACTGAAGAAACGGCAAAAAGGTGGGAATTTAAGGAGATGGGACCTGGATAAACTGAAAGAACCAGAGGATGTACAGAGTTTCAGGGAGAGCATAAGGGAACAATTGACAGGAATGGGGGAAAGAAATACAGTAGAAGAAGAATGGGTAAGTGTGAGGAATGAAATAGTGAAGGCAGCAGAGGATCAAGCAGGTAAAAAGACGAGGGCTAGTAGAAATCCTTGGGTAACAGAAGATATACTGAATTTAATTGATGAAAGGAGAAAATACAAAAATGCAGTAAGTGAAGCAGGCAAAAAGGAATACAAACGTCTCAAAAATGAGATCGACAGGAAGTGCAAAATGACTAAGCAGGGATGGCTAGAGGACAAATGTAAGGATGTAGAGGCTTATCTCACGAGGGGTAAGATAGATACTGCCGACAGGAAAATGAAAGAGACCTTTGGAGAAAAGAGAACCACTTGCATGAATATCAAGAGCTTAGATGGAAAACCAGTTCTAAGCAAAGAAGGGAAAGCAGAAAGGTGGAAGGAGTATATAGAGGGTCTATACAGGGTCGATGTACTTGAGGGCAATATTATGGAAATGGAAGAGGAGGTAAATGAAGATGAAATGGGAGATATGATACTGCGTGAAGAGTTTGACAGAGCACTGAAAGACCTAAGCCGAAAAGCGGCCCCGGGAGTAGACAACATTCCATTAGAACTACTGACAGCCTTGGGAGAGCAAGTCCTGACAAAACTCTCCCATCTGGTGAGCAAGATGTAAGAGACAGGCGAAATACCCTCAGACTTCAAGAAGAATATAATAATTCCAGTCCCAAAGAAAACAGATGCTGACAGATGTGAAAATTACCGAACTATCAGTGTAATAAGTCACAGCTGCAAAATACTAACGCGAATTCTCTGCAGACGAATGGAAAAACTGGTAGAAGCCGACCTCGGGGAAGATCAGTTTGGGTTCCGTAGAAATGTTGGAACACGTCGGGCAATACTGACCCTACGACTTATCTTAGAAGATAGATTAAGGAAAGGCAAACCTACGTTTCTAGCATTTGTAGACTTAGAGAAAGCTTTTGACAATGTTGACTGGAATACTCTCTTTCAAATTCTGCAGGTGTAAAATACAGGGAGCGATAGGCTATTTACAATTTGTACAAAACCAGATGGCAGTTATAAGAGTTGAGGGGCATGAAGGGGAAGCAGTGGTTGGGAAGGGAGTGAGACAGGCTTGTAGCCTATCCTCAACGTTATTCAATCTGTTTATTGAGCAAGCAGTAAAGGAAACAAAAGAAAAATTCAGAGTAGGAATTAAAATCCATGGACAAGAAATAAAAACTTTGAGGTTCGCCGACGACATTGTAATGCTATATATGACGGTAGTATCTGTTCCCGAAAGAACAGTTACCGTGGATGACCATGCAGCTTTGCTAGAAATGAAATGATAATTAAATGGACACCCTAGCTGCAAACAGGCGTTGATGTACTTCATTGGGGACATGTTGAAAATTTGTGCCCCGACCGGGACTCGAACCCGGGATCTCCTGCTTACATGGCAGACGCTCTATCCATCTGAGCCACCGTAGGCACAAAGGATAGCGCGTCTGCAGGGACTTATCCCTTGCACGCTCTCCGTGAGACGTACGGGACTTGGTAGATTTATCTGCCACGAGTAATGAGTATGATGGGCAAACATCTATTAGGCGCACTACGAATGTAGTGGTGTGGACATATTGGGAATGTGGATCTCACGGGGAGCGTGCAAGGGATAAGTCCCTGCAGACGCGCTATCCTCTGTGCCCACGGGGGCTCAGATGGATAGAGCGTCTGCCATGTAAGCAGGAGATCCCGGGTTCGAGTCCCGGTCGGGGCACACATTTTCAACATGTCCCCAAAGAAGTACATCAACGCCTGTTTGCGGCTAGGGTGTCCATTTAATTATCATTACATTGTAATGCTGTCAGAGACAGCAAAGGACATGGAAGAGCAGTTGACCGGAATGGACAGTGTCTTGAAAGGAGGGTATAAGATGAACATCAACAAAAGCAAAACGAGGATAATGGAATGTAGTCGAATTAAGTCGGGTGATGCTGAGGGAATTAGATTAGGAAATGAGACACTTAAAGTAGTAAAGGAGTTTTGCTATTTCGGAAGCAAAATAACTGATGTTGGTCGAAGTAGAGAGGATATAAAATGTAGACTGGCAATGGCAAGGAAAGCGTTTCTGAAGAAGAGAAATTTGTTAACATCGAGTATTGATTTAAGTGTCAGGAAGTCGTTTGTGAAAGTATTTGTATGGAGTGTGGCCATATATGGAAGTTAAACATGGACGATAAATAGTTTAGAGAAGAAGAGAATAGAATCTTTCGAAATGTGGTGCTGCAGAAGAATGCTGAAGATTAGATGGGTAGATCACATAACTAATGATGGGGTATTGAATAGAATTGGGGAGAAGAGGAGTTTGTGGCACAACTTGACTAGAAGAAGGGATCGGTTGGTAGGACATGTTCTGAGGCATCAAGGGATCACCAATTTAGTACTGGAGGGCAGCATGGAGGGTAAAAATCGTAGAGGGAGACCAAGAGATGAATACACTAAGCAGATTCAGAAGGATGTAGGCTGCAGTAGGTACTGGGAGATGAAGAAGCTTGCACAGGATAGAGTAGCATGGAGAGCTGCATCAAACCAGTCTCAGGACTGAAGACCACAACAACAACAACTAAGTAGTTAGGGATTTCGTTAGGGGGAGACCACATGGACATTACCGCTTTCTGATGCCACAACACAGCGGTCAAGCCATATGTTTCCACTTCCTAGACCTATCGCACTACATGCCACGCTACTTGCATATAATCTCTATAATTATGCTTTCGAAATACGGCGTATAACAAAAAGGTATGTCCAAACTCAAAGGAAATATTCCTCACACATAGAGGAACAAAATACGTTACATGGACATGGGTCTGGAAACTATTTATTTCCATGTTAGAGCTCATTTTGTGCTTCTCTTCACAATCACATTCATCATGGAAAACGTGCCAGCATTATACGCAACGGTTTCTTATATGAAATGTTGAGAATGGGGTGTTTAAGCCTACAAGTCGCTACTGGAGGACGCCTAGAAGGGTGAGCACACCTCAGTTGGAGGAGGAAATTCTTCGCGCAGTTGACGACAACCCTAGTGTCAGCTTAAGACAATTAGCTAAAGCAAGTAATGTTAACTACGTGGGTGTCTGCAGAGTGCTACATGAGAACCTGCTGTGTCCGTACCACGTACAGCGTATGCAGACAGTATCGATAGCTGATTTTCCTGCTCGGGTACACATCTGCGAATGGTTCACTGAACAATGTCAGCCCTCACTTTAGTACCAATGTGCTGTTCACTGATGAGGTTTCATTTCAACGTGATCAGATCGTAAATTTTATGTATGGCTATCGAGTATCCTCACGAATTTGTGCGATCATGCTATCAGCAAAAATTGTCTATCAACATGTGGGCCAGCATTGTTGGTAGCTCTTTGTTAGAGCCTGATGTTCTTCCACCCAGGCTCAATGTAGAAACTCACCATGGTTTCTTGGAGAATGCTCTGCCTGCTCTGCCGGAACATGTACCTTTACGAGTGCAACAAAAGGTGTGTTCATGCAGGATGACGCTCCTCCTCATTTCAGGGTAGAGGTGGACCAGTTCCTTGACTTCCACGCTCTCCGCACCCGAACCCATTCAGCGTCAGTGGCTCAATGCGACGGCGGGTGGATGTATGATTGCTGACGGAGGTCATTTTGAACATTTCATTTAGAAAAGTGCTTCATACTGCGCTGATATGTTCTTTTCCCGCATGTTCCCATGATTAACGTATTGAAGAGTTGTAGAAACAGAGATCTAGCTTGGAAGTACAGCGTTTCCGGACTCATGTCCACAATAACATATTTCCTTCCTGTATGGGTGAGAAATTTTTCCTAAAAGTTTGGCTATACCTTTTCGTTGCCACCTTTATGTAAATGAACTGTGTACTATATCAATGTGTACATATTTCAGGCCACTGAAGGTTGCTCACGATGAATTGAGGTAAAGCCCGTATGGCAGAATATAAACTGCGCTTCTTCAGCTGCGCGTAGACTAGGATCAAAGTAACAATACAGAATGACATGCAACTGAGGATGGACGGGTCAACACAGCAAAATAAGTAGTAATACTTACGGCTGAAATTGAGGTTGATGGACGCAGCCACCTCCCCCATCTTGTTTTTGGCCTTGACTTTGTAGAGGCCTGCGTCGCTCTCGATGACATCGTCGAGTTCGAGTACGACGAGGAACTTGTTGGAGCCGAGCGCCTGCGTGCGCATCACGGTTCTGTGGTCCTCTGCGAGCTGCGTGTCGCCCCTGAACCAGCATATGTCTGGCTTGGGGGACGACAGCAGCTGACACTCGAAGATGAGCCGGTTGCCCTCATCCTCCTGCCGTAGCTGCGGCTTCTGCGTGAAGCTCGGGGCGAAGTCCTCCGCCACCCCCATGCCGCCCGGGGTGGCTTTCTGCAGCGGCGAACACTACCACCCTGCGTACCAACACAACTGTCAGTTCACTCGTCACTTAATCTACTTCACCATTACGCCAAACACGTCCATGTGTAAACGTTGCCGACTTTTTTCGGAAAGTATTCCGATCAGTTCTCATTTAAAATGGTTGTACAGATCCGTAATAAGTACAAGAAAAAAAAAAGCTGGATTTAATGTGACAGATTCCTCTACTCGACTCAAGAATTCCTTGCCAGAAGTGCAGCTTAAACTAAAAGCATGTGCCAAATGTTGATTAGAAGCTTCCCTGTGCCCTTGTGAAGTATTTAGAGAAATAAATGGATCAAAATAAAATAAAAATTCCTTTCTCTACTAGTCTGAATACTTTCAGGATCAAATCTGGAGCATTTGGTGATACATGAGGAGAACTATTAAGGACGGGATTCATCTATTGAAAAGATATTTTGAGGAAATATAAAAACATTTACACATGGTCGCACTTTGCACCAAAGTTATGTTACCACAATATAGAAAAAATAATAATAAAAAGTAACTGTTCGTTGATCTTTTATTAATGACTTCCCAAAATCAGTTAATGTAAAATTTCGGAGTGATTTATTCATACACTTCAGTGTTTTCCGTTAAACTGAATTTCATATAACGTTTTAAGTTTAATATCCTACGATGTTCGAAGGGACATCAGATAAATTAATTTTTAGTTCAAACCACAAACTCACTATTCGACGGTAAATTTCGTACCTTAAAACATTAGTGCACAGATGAAATCGAATATAAAACAAGGAACAAATGTCTATGGACTTCTAATCATACCAATTTCTTGCGATAATGTAATTTTTACCCGCTTATGTAGTGAGTGAAAATAAAATCTTGAGCCCCTACCGGACAGTTCCCTCTACTGGACTTCTGATGGTCCATTGTAATCTTCAGGAAGAATGTTTTTGCTGTTTACGCGAAAATATAAATGACAACTGTGATAACTGGACTTACAGCAAGATTTTTCGGTCAATATGTCTACAACAGTTAACTTTTAGCTCACTTCCGGGTACAATTTTAGATCCTAGTTTTCTTATCCCGCGGTGTGTTAAACACTTTCCGCAGGGCGAGTCTTTAATCATCTTCAACTGTTTTGTTATTTTATGATGAAATTGGGACTCATTAGAAGTAGATAATGCCGTATATTTGTAAAATCTAGATTAAATATTGATGTACAATGATCAAACATAAAATGACGTAAATGCTATATCTAAAAATCAAACGCTATGCGGACACAACAGTAACAGCCACATGCACGACAGACGTTAGTATTAAACTTATGCGATTAAATACGTTCACTGAAATGTACTAAAATGCCAAGCAGAGTAAGTGAAGATCAGTTGACTTGTAACGGCCAGGTCTCGCAATATCTTCTAGATATATACGTAAATGTTATTCCTATGCTTTGCTCACTTTATTAAAGCGGAAAGGAATACCAAAAATGGTTCAAATGGCTCTAAGCACTATGGGACTCAACTGCTGAGGTCATTAGTCCCCTAGAACTTAGAACTAGTTAAACCTAACTAACCTAAGGACATCACAAACATCCATGCCCCAGACAGGATTCGAACCTGCGACCGTAGCGGTCTTGCGGTTCCAGACTGCAGCGCCTTTAACCGCACGGCCACTTCGGCCGGCTAAGGAATACCAACCAGCCTTCAAAGACTATTAGTTAGGAAGCAACAGGAGACTATAATTTCTGCAAATAGATAGGAATCTTACAATACCTTTCTTCATAACGTCAGTTAATCAGTTACCGATAATTTAAAGCCACGTATGTATAGAAGTTTCATTTTGCATTTTTATACTAGATGCTGATATCTGCATTTTAATGACTGACATCTTAAGTACAGGAAAGACACAATGACTGATGTGATGTTATATATGTAGCATTTCATGAATTCAGAACACAATACTAACGTGA
Source organism: Schistocerca piceifrons (assembly GCF_021461385.2). Classification (NCBI taxonomy): domain Eukaryota; kingdom Metazoa; phylum Arthropoda; class Insecta; order Orthoptera; family Acrididae; genus Schistocerca; species Schistocerca piceifrons. The sequence goes on along the minus strand of NC_060149.1, from coordinate 295,006,498 downwards.
CACATAAATATAAACGAGCATAAGAATTGTTAGACACTCTTGGAACGGTACAGACATCGTTATCAGATCAGTCAAAGATACACTCCTGGAAATGGAAAAAAGAACACATTGACACCGGTGTGTCAGACCCACCATACTTGCTCCGGACACTGCGAGAGGGCTGTACAAGCAATGATCACACGCACGGCACAGCGGACACACCAGGAACCGCGGTGTTGGCCGTCGAATGGCGCTAGCTGCGCAGCATTTGTGCACCGCCGCCGTCAGTGTCAGCCAGTTTGCCGTGGCATACGGAGCTCCATCGCAGTCTTTAACACTGGTAGCATGCCGCGACAGCGTGGACGTGAACCGTATGTGCAGTTGACGGACTTTGAGCGAGGGCGTATAGTGGGCATGCGGGAGGCCGGGTGGACGTACCGCCGAATTGCTCAACACGTGGGGCGTGAGGTCTCCACAGTACATTGATGTTGTCGCCAGTGGTCGGCGGAAGGTGCACGTGCCCGTCGACCTGGGACCGGACCGCAGCGACGCACGGATGCACTCCAAGACCGTAGGATCCTACGCAGTGCCGTAGGGGACCGCACCGCCACTTCCCAGCAAATTAGGGACACTGTTGCTCCTGGGGTATCGGCGAGGACCATTCGCAACCGTCTCCATGAAGCTGGGCTACGGTCCCGCACACCGTTAGGCCGTCTTCCGCTCACGCCCCAACATCGTGCAGCCCGCCTCCAGTGGTGTCGCGACAGGCGTGAATGGAGGGACGAATGGGGACGTGTCGTCTTCAGCGATGAGAGTCGCTTCTGCCTTGGTGCCAATGATGGTCGTATGCGTGTGAGCGCCACAATCAGGACTGCATACGACCGAGGCACACAGGGCCAACACCCGGCATCATGGTGTGGGGAGCGATCTCCTACACTGGCCGTACACCACTGGTGATCGTCGAGGGGACACTGAATAGTGCACGGTACATCCAAACCGTCATCGAACCCATCGTTCTACCATTCCTAGACCGGCAAGGGAACTTGCTGTGTCAACAGGACAATGCACGTCCGCATGTATCCCGTGCCACCCAACGTGCTCTAGAAGGTGTAAGTCAACTACCCTGGCCAGCAAGATCTCCGGATCTGTCCCCCATTGAGCATGTTTGGGACTGGATGAAGCGTCGTCTCACGCGGTCTGCACGTCCAGCACGAACGCTGGTCCAACTGAGGCGCCAGGTGGAAATGGCATGGCAAGCCGTTCCACAGGACTACATCCAGCATCTCTACGATCGTCTCCATGGGGAATAGCAGCCTGCATTGCTGCGAAAGGTGGATATACACTGTACTAGTGCCGACATTGTGCATGCTCTGTTGCCTGTGTCTATGTGTCTGTGGTTCTGTCAGTGTGATCATGTGATGTATCTGACCCCAGGAATGTGTCAATAAAGTTTCCCCTTCCTGGGACAATGAATTCACGGTGTTCTTATTTCAATTTCCAGGAGTGTATAATGGGCCAACTGAATTGTTCAATTTGATCATTCGGTACCGAATACTATACGACAGGAGTTCAATTAGTCATTGATTATAAAATAAGGTATTTAAAAGATAAAATAAAATCGCGACGTGCGTCATTACCCTAGTCTAGAAATTCTCTTTTGCTTGTGTAAGAATATCAGAGGACGTAGTAATCAATGACAGACATCGTAGCGGCTATCCAGTTTCTACATTGCTCAGTCCATGGTAAGTGATTTTTATACGTCTGAACACTACCATTCCCACTTTATCGTTCTTATGCACATTTACTTTATATTACCTATCACGTTTACTATTTCCAGTTTACGTAAATGTTGAAGTCATCAGCATAATCATCATAAATGAAAAGGAGAGGATATAATGGCTCTAATATCCTGGGGTCAGCGGAATTTTAATACTGTGAAATGCAAAAGGTGATAATATAGTAGTTGATATCTGTAGATGTGCCACAACATATGCTTCCGAGTTCCCTCTTTCGAATGTCTGTAACTATAGTGGCTTCCTTAAATTGTGTTCCCAACATCACGTCTCTTCTTCTGGTGAGAGATATTTCCATATGTATCTTAACCTCTCATAGCTTACTTAGATTATTTGAACTACGTACTTTCATCTGTCCATTACATATTTTAGAGTTTTATGCAGCATACGTTCGATTCCGCGACTGAATTGCCATAATGTTTTACTACCTCACGAAGGACCCGGGTTTGATTCTCTATCTCGCCAAGCTTCGAAGGACTAATTAAAGAGCTACATGAAGGAGAATAGCTGCTCCTCTGGATTCGAGCACCAACGACACGGAGTTGGGCGTGCTGACCAGTAAACTCTACAACACTACATTATCAAGGTACTTTACACATAGTATTATGTAATACAACGAAGTTTAGTTGTAATTAGTTAATATAGTATTATATTTCGACATTTTTAATGGTTTCAGTTTTCCTTTTTACCGCAGCATTCCAACGCAGTCTTTAAATCAAACTTTAATTGATCGCTAAATGTTTATGAAGTTCTGTTTCTAGTTATAAATTTTAATTATGAACCTTTAAGTTTTCCTTAAGCCGTCTACATGTTCATTGAACCATGTTTTATGAGGATCCAAGGTTGATGAACAATTCTTACCAATGCATCGGACGGGGTTTTGTATGCCGTCAGTTACATCACAGAATTATTCTAACCAGTCAGTTGGGCGTTCGTCATCCCCAATATCAGATTTGTGAGAACGTTCCATTGTATACAATTTCAAATGGACACGACTAAATATTTGGCCCTTTTGACAAATCACGATTTCTCGTTGACCTTGTAGCAAAACAATAACTGATGTCTGCGGCTGTTTACGCTTATTATATATGTTTACACTGACAGTCAACTGTCAGTCCTTTGTTACAAGCGTTGATTATCTGTAATTTTTGGTATATTTTGCAAAAATCTTCTCACAACAGTACCTCTACATTTACAACAGCGTCGCCCATGAACAATGTCAGAGAATAATTGATGCAGTGTAAATAGTTTTTTACATACGAAGGAAAGGATCCATCTTACCTCCTTATAGTATGCCCATCACTTAACTGCTTATGAGAAATGTGCAGCTTAAATAACGAAACTTTGATAACTTTTTTATCATTTGCTAAGTAATCTTTCCACATTCTCTTCATCCACAGAGATAATGGCAGCCATCACACTTTCAGTATATGAAAGTTGTGTTTTTATCGACTGCTTTCATACAATAGTATAAATAAAGCCGTTTCGAGATCACAGATGCGCAGTCATTAGAAGACATTAATCCGTGCAACACCCTGTCAAATTATCTTTATAATAAATGCAGACAAATACGAAAATGGGCCTAAGACTTGTGACATTTCATCAATATTCCAATCTTGTAATAAGAACTTACGAATGTTCCCGTTGTTAAATATCTCAGTTTAATAAATTACTGTAAACAACAGTAAGCACAGTATTCTGGAAAGCTTCGTGGAAATGCAAATCGCATTTTATAGTCGTAGCAGCTCAATTACGAACGCCTATTTACTAGGTCGTGGCTCCCATTACCACTCTGACGCGTCTTGGAATGGACTCCACTAGGCCCTGTATTATGAGCCACGTTGCTCCACGACCATTCGACCGCCATCCGAAACTAACGGACAGTCGGAACTGCGTCCAAGACGGCAGTAGCGATCCAGATGTGCTCAACAGGGTTGAGGTCAGGTGACCTTCGTAGCTGCAAAGGATAAAAGGCTCGTGGACTGGCTACACGCTGTCTACATAAAGGTGACTAGTAGGTTCTGTCCGATTACGTTATCAATGGGGCGATTTGCACACGATTTGTAATTTAGGATTTTGTTCTTTGCTGTGGAACGGAAAATAAGTGCTTACTCCTTTTACCTGTTTCACTATCCTGTCACACGAAGTATTATAGTTTCAAAAATAATTACCTCGCATTATTCCCTAGCATTGTAAGGTTTATGTTCATTTCCTACTGACTCCTCTTACATATTATTCTTGTCTTAACTGCTAATCCTTAAATATACACTAAATGTTTTGCAATTTTCACTGTCACTTTATTATGCGACCTGTAGCATATACTATGTCACAACACGAGATTATGCAGAGTATTAGTAGACGGTATGCTACTTGATATTTCATTTTTTTATATAAACTTATTTCGGCTTTATTGCTTTCATCAGTACATCTGCTGACAATCTCTTTTATTTATATTTTTCGTAATATATATCCGCCCCCGGTAGCTGAGTAGTCAGCGCGACAGAATGTCAATTCTAAGCGCCGGGGTTCGATTCCCGGCTGGGTCGGAGATTTTCCCCGCTCAGGGACTAGATGTTGTGTTGTCCTAATCATCATCATCATTTCATCCCCATCGACGCGCAAGTCGCCGAAGTGGTGTCAAATCGAAAGACTTGCACCCGGTGAACGGTCTATCCGACGGGAGGCCCTAGTCGCACGACAATCGTAATATATGTATAATTTATAAAGGTTTTTTACATTGGATATTCACGTCCTGACGGTGTACACGGACATATGTCAACTTTGAGTAAACTATTACTGCTGTCCGTAGTAACATTTTTTCCGTAACGTTGTAAAATTGTTCGATGATAATAGGAATAACTGATAACCAAAACACCAGAGATTACAAACACATTAATAACATTATCATAGAAACACGACCCTCAACAACATAAATATCTTTTAGTAAACAAGTAGATGATGCACTTGAAATTCTACGACTGTCAAAATAATAAAAAACGTATTATAATATACGTGCAACATAAAATAATCGGCCGGCCGGGGTGACCGAACTGTTCTAGGCGCTACAATCTGGAACCGCAGAACCGCTACGGTCGCAGGTTCGAATCCTGCCTCGGGCATGGATGTGTGTGATGTCCTTCGGTTAGTTAGGTTTAAGTAGGTCTAAGTTCTAGGGGACTGATGACCTCAGAAGTTAAGTCCCATAGTGCTCAGAGCCATTTTTTTTAAAAAAAAAATAATCGAACATATCGACAGAACATCCCATGTAAAGAAGACTCGAAGGAACCTTAATCGCTATTCATTACTAGAAGTACGAATAAAGATCAGTATAAAGAAGTCACTCTTAGCTGCCCCTTGTAACTGCAGTTTTAATGGTAATAACCGTGACTGGCAATTTAATGAGTAGCATGAACAGAGAAGTTACCTTCAAAAATTCTTTTCTTTTACATATTATCAAGAACGAAGTTGCAAAACAACAGTACTTAAGTTGACTACGTACAGGTAAATTTCGCCTTCCCTAATATGTTTTATATGTAACACTTCATGTAGCGGCCGTGCGGTTCTAGGCGCTACAGTGTGGAACCGAGCGACCGCTCCGATCGCAGGTTCGAATCCTGCCTTGGGCATGGATGTGTGTGATGTCCTTAGGTTAGTTAGGTTTAATTAGTTCTAAGTTCTAGGCGACTGATGACCTCAGAAGTTAAGTCGCATAGTGCTCAGAGCCATTTTTTGAACTTCATGTAGCGACTGGAAATAGAAAATCCGGGTGTTACATAACCTAGAAGTCTATTAACGATTTCAGGAAACATCAGTAACATATTTCGTATTTTCATCGGCTAATACCCCCAGCAAAACCTTTGAAGTAACGGTTTGCTTCTTCTTGGCAACGGTAAACATACCAAAGTGTTTCCCTCGTGAATTACAAATATGCTGGCGTGCAAGAGGGCCTATAAACACGCGGCAAACGTATCCACAGGGACGCAAACTGACGAGGAACAGCATATCCCTAGAACGTATATGTGTCTGAATCGCTTGAGCTGCTGTTTGCCTGTTACCAGTCAAGCTGTATACTTTTTAATTCACAAGCTTTTTGGTCACCCGTCAAAGGCTCGATTCCGCAAGTATGAAGAGGGATGAAGCTCTTCAGAGAGATATATCGAATGAAATTAATGTAACTTTCAGGAATGGAAAATCAAAATCATCCAATGATGAGCTCACAACTTCAAACTAGAGTCACCCGCTCCTAGCATATGACATTAGCAGCAGCTAAATTTTTAATTCGTAGAGGAAAGGTCTTTCTTTTTGAAAGTCTCTAATATCAGTGAAAGAAAGTATGGAGCTGTTACAGCCCGCGATCAGAGGGGGTTTGAGAACAAATGGGGAATACTGGAAAATTAAAAGGTTTGTGTTCTGGTATCGTAACAGTACCAGCAGCTCAGTGTATGTACTCTTACAATATTAAGCTCAGGAGATCTACATTTCATCACTTTATTTTATATTTTTTCGCTGTGGTCCGCACTACAATCGTAATATATTTATGAGATTACAATATTTTCGTCACAGAAATGTAGAAATATGATGTTCATCTCTCTGATAGTCTTCAAATCGTATGTACAGATGTGAACTATGATGACGTCAAATATTATGGCGCCTTGTGTAATGATTTAAGATTATGGAATGTAATAAGGCTTTTCTAAACCACCTGAAAAACACTTGCGTAGAGAAACTGTTTAAAGAATAAAACTGTCCGTAACTTACAGAGAGAAAACTGACTCGTCTGATTGGATAATGTGTTTATAGGTACCTGCAGTCCACTTTTGGCATCTCCGGATTCACTGTATCCTGGAAGCTTATTCAGTCTGGAGTGAACAAGGGTCTCTAATATGGAACTTGGCTCCAAATCTCGATATGATTCCATTAAATGTACAGATTGCGTCCTGGAAAAGTTATTAAAGAACCAGGGACGACTTACTCCATCGACTTATTCCTCTCAGGCAAACTGATTTTAGGCTGTAGCTGTTTGTTACTGTGGTGACCGCATCTTACGGCCACAATCCTTAGACCATGAAGTCTGCTGTTGCCAGTAAACCCGTGGAATAGTTCATAGCGATAGACCAACGAAACCTGCCAGCTGCCCCATAGTAGGACGCTCGGTGCGTCCGAGTGCAATCACCCTTTTTGGAACAGTACCATATCGGCCTTACACTTGACAAAGTATTGTGATCAATGTTCTACCCTCGCCGAGCACTTGAGTTTCACTTTCCCTTCTTCTAATCGACCTTTAAGTGTCTGCAGCAGGCTTTAGTTTCGACATGCTAGGTGGTGAAATATTTATATGGCGATTTTACGTTAGATGCTTCAGCGAAGCTTGTGTATATGTGTTGTTTCAGTGCCTTGTATTTCAGTAAAGAGGCCCTCTGAACGGTTTTATACCGAACTAAACGATTTTCATATTTTTATACTCCATTTCATTACTTGATGTGTTTGATAAGAGAATTTAACACTTCCTTATTAGTTAAGTTTTATAATTATATGCTCTTGTATTTGAAATTTCTTTAAGTTGTGTGATCTCAGGATTAAATGATGGACAAATTGTACTTCTGTTCAACGAAAACAAGGACGTCTTTATCGGCATCAAATACCAAGGGAACATAGCTTGTTACAGTCATAGCTAGATCACATGTCACTACCTCACATTTCTCGGAGAACGTAATATCTTCGTACCGACATTACACACATTTTTCGCTGTTGAATCGCTATCACTGGAGCTAGCAGAATAAATTGTTGGGCGTGTCACAGGTTTTCTTTGTAAGTAAATGGTACGAGTAAGACAGTCCTGACTTAAGCATAATAATCATAATGAAATATGGTAGGAAAGACAGTGAATGACATGTGTCAAGTCAGCGAAAAACAAGAATTAAGAACTTAGCGCATAAAGAATTCTCCGAGACACATTAAACGGTACTTACAACTGTCAGTTGATTGGTCGTCGAATATTCCACGTATAGCAGCTTAAAAGACATTCAGTTTTCTGTCACCATTTGTCGCGAGACGAAATTCAGTCTAACGCGTTTAACACATGTTTGTCGCTCAGTGTCCGCCGGTCGTATGGCATTATTCGCTGGGAAACCCCCTCTTGTGCAAGTGTTTTTGTTTGACGCCACTTCGCCGACTTCCGCCTCGATAAAGATGAAATGAAATGTTTTGAACGGTACAAATATCCAGTCTCCGAGCCAAGAAAATCTCTGACCCGACAGGGAATCGAGTCCAGGACCCCGCGATCTAGATGTAGCAATGCTAACCATTAAACAACGACCTGCGAACGACAGGGTACTCATTATCAACAAATGAAAGTTATCTTTCACCACCGACGCTGTTCGTTTGTGGAAAGAGCGAACATGTTGAGATGTATGTGTTAATTAATAAAACGGAAGAGCTAGGCTTCATAAAATGTTCACATTTCGTTTAGGTGTGCCCAGAAGATCGCTTGTTAAAGAACTATGTGATTGGTTGGCGAAAAGGAACCCAATCTTCTCCAAGCTATACATACTTCTGTAATTACGCTGTGTCTCCTCAGCCAGGGAAAGACCTCATTTAATTACCGGAACTGTTTCTTTAGGTCTTCTCACTGTAATTTCGCCGCAGAGAAGTGAAGGATAGTAAGTTACCTCTCATAAATTCGCATTTTGTATTTACACCGATGAATTACTAAAAGTAAGTAACAGGATAACGTAATTATTTTATAAAAGTTACTTTTTAACCTTTAGGAAACGAGTTTCGTAACGCAATGATTGCACATTGAACTATAATGAGATAAATATTTCGATTTACTTCCTGTAATTTCAGTGTTTACATTCAACTGTGATCAAATTAGAAGAGGGTAAGATGACTGAAGGGCGACTTCCAGAAAAATTTATCCTTTGCATATGGGAAAATTGTATAAATCTTGAAGTCTATCGATATTTATGTCGATAAGTCACATTCATCCTTGACGTCAATTGGATATAGAGGAACTATTAACAGCTTCCCTTTGACGGGAGAAGTGAGGCTACGGTTGGGGATTAGCTTATCTCACATTTCTACGTGAATTTTTGTAACACATGTTTGGTGGGTTCCACTTTTAATTCGTAATTTTGTGGCTTATTTTAATGTTTCATCATTTAATTCCCAGCCGACGCAAGCTGTAAAGAGAAGGACCACTCTTGCTCGTGCCCAGTGGACAACCGGGAGGAATGTGATAACGAGCATGATGGAAGAGTGTAGCCATTTCACCACTAATACTTTGGAAAATGATAGATGACTTAAATTAAAGAGGTTAACTAGCATTAGTGGCTCTCAAAGAGATCGCTTACATGTGTTGATCGTTTCCGTGTACAGGACATTGTAATATGTCCAACCAACCTTTTCAAAGGCGAATTCTGAAACCAAAATATTCTTCCTCAAAATTTTATAATGCTTTTTAGAGGAAACATCTGATAATGTACGCAATGTAGGAACAATGCAGTATGAGGAAGGTTGTTTCACTTTATCTCAGTGCTCACAAACATAAATGGGTTCGGTTTTCGTTCAGATATAATTAGAAGATTGCGTGTTAAAGAACTATGTGTCTGGTCGGTAAACAACTGACTTGCTGTCAGTGAATGGTAAATTTTTACTTCCTATTACGGATGATGTCGAGTTCGGGCCGCATCAGTCCCATTCGTTGCACTGTTTAAACTTCATTGATTTAATTCTTAATTTGTGTGCCAAACGAAGGAATACCTCAAAGCGTGCAAGCAGACTGCATTTCCCAGTGTGAGCGAGATCGGGCAGAAATACTACCACTGATGATGTTTTATTTCAATAAAATGAAATGCGTTTGGTAATTAAAAACACATGTTCTTGTAGTTGCGAAGACGGATTTAAAGGCCGGCCGGAGTGGCCGTGTGGTTCTAGGCGCTACATTCTGGAACCGAGCGACCGCTACGGTCGCAGGTTCGAATCCTGCCTCGGGCATGGATGTGTGTGATGTCCTTAGGTTAGTTAGGTTTAATTAGTTCTAAGTTCTAGGCGACTGATGACCTCAGAAGTTAAGTCGCATAGTGCTCAGAGCCATTTGAACCATTTTGAACGGATTTAAAATACCGCGATAATCATTGATGTAAGCTTACTTAGTTCCACACATGAACTAATTCAGAAACGAAACTCTAACTAGCTTCCGCACTTTATTCGTGACACATATAATCATACATATAATGTATATAATTTACACATATGATCATACATAGAATTCGATGCAGTTACAATCACCAAATATGAGGCAACAGTAATGCTAAGAGAGAAATCCTCAGCTGCCACCACAATTAGACACTCGCTTGTAGCCGGCCGGGGTGGCCGAGCGGTTCTAGGCGCTAAAGTCTGGAACCGCGCGACCACTACGGTCGCAGGTTCGAATCCTGCCTCAGGCATGGATGTGTGTGATGTCCTTAGGTTAGTTAGGTTTAAGTAGATCTAAGTTCTAGGGGACTGATGACCTCGGAAGTTAAGTCCCATAGTGCTCAGAGCCATTTGAACCAACTCGCTCGTAGCCAGAAGGTCGAAGTCTTCTGAACGTACCCCGAGTCGCCGCTACTTTGTTACACCTGTTAGACGTAACTAACGTAGCTGGTCCCATGAAGCTGGCCTGCGAGGAGACAGCCTGCAGAACATGAAAGGGTAATCTGCGGATTCCAAGCCCTTGCTGCGAAAGAGGGAAGCAGACGTCGCGTGTTTTAGAGACCAGATTACAAGGACAGAATATTCATGGAACCCGTCGCCATTGCATAACAAGAAATTTACCTCCTTCAATCACTGTTGTGGATCAAGATGTTCAGTTGCCCGATATATGCACAATTACTGCCGTGCGTTATCTGTACAGTGTCCTAGATCTTACGTTAACTGACAGTGTCTTTAAATGAAAACTGCAGCACGAGCTCAGCAGCAAAATACCACACACTCAAAGTTGTTTGATTAAATTATAAACGTTATTCAGAATTAATTCCATTAGCTGCAATACATGTTTCTGAACTCGGAATGAAATGAGTGCGGACATTCTGTAGCGTGTTCGCACTAATTACAATTATAGCTATACGGAGGAGTGCTGTTTAGTCAGACACGGTGCCTGGCTTGTTGCTGCAATAAACTAATGACTTCACATGAACCCGCGGGAAGAAATCCATGATACCTCACAGGCCACCGAATGGAAGCATCACATCCAGTCCACTCGTCATTTACATAACGTCACAATGCAGGCGCCCGCTGCGCGGCACATCATCCTTTTGGATCTACAGCATTGTTAACGTTAAACATGGGTGTCTTTACGAAATAAAATTCTGTTAACTACTTCCGGTTATGCGATATAATTTATCAGTGCTGTATGTGAATCCCTAAAATGCAGTGTGCTTACTTCGCGAACTTTATTGGATTTGTTCTCGCGAGTAGTGGATCGTGTGACGTTTTGCGAGATCTCGTCGTGAAGAAATTTCCGAACCCCTCAATATTTTCTTAATTTTTGATATTTTTATTCGATAAAATATATAGAATTTTCTAAATGTATATGTAAATAGTGCGTGTCAATATAATCACTGTGCTCATTGAGGGATTCGTTTCCGTACTGAACCATCTTATCCAAACTTCCCGAAAGAAATTCGTGAAACATAGGTAACTATGCTAACTCGGTGATACGGGAGGTTGCCTTCCGTTCATGCAATGATTCGAGGTCCCGATCAATCGTCAAGTCTGTAGCACATATGACTATTCTTTCTTGCAGAATATAGAGAACAATTAAACCCCCGATTCATTAAGGAGTCCAAGACCCATGTACAAAACGACAGCGAACATCTGGCTATTTTACAAACGATTTAACGTCTTAAATATTTGCCTTTAAGCATATAAGAGAGAAAAAGGTTAGGAAAGGTTTTAAATTCTGTTTTGAAGTTTGTTGGAAGTCACAAAGTGCTCTCATTATGAATCACCGGATGAATATAAACTGGGTAATTTGGGCTCCGTTTTAAACAAAAGCTAGTTTTTCGCCCATCCTAATGTCTGTGGCATCATATGTCCTGAAACGTGTTAAGTTATAAATTAAAGCGTCGGTCCTAATACCGAACAACGAAAATGTAGTAAGCGATAAACTTTTTTCCTTTCTGCATTTCTTGGAGGGCGTCAGCAAGAAAAAGTTTCGTAAAAGTTTGAAATTATGTGGAAACGTTTTTGGAGATAGGTAAGTACTCTCATTGTCAGATACTGGGTGAATGGAGTCCTTGAATTTACGCGCCGACAGTTATGCGGCCTCAAGTCAAACACATAGTTTCTAACTATAATACTGATCTTCTTGTGTTAAACTTTCAACATCAGACTATACCTCTTGACGAGTAGATTATGATAACATTTAAAATTTTTAAATTCCGTCAGTAACTACGCGAAATACTAAAAATCAATTATTTTTAAAGCTTATTTCCTTACGGTATTACACGATCATCAGATTTGAGTAGAGGACTGTTTATTATTTTTTACTTTGACCTACACATGCCTTAAAATTGTTTTATCAATCTCAGTGGGTTGTTTTATTTCCTAGTTCTATCTTTGGTCGAATATATGACTGTCAGCTATTATGTGTGCAGGCTTACTTTTACCGCAGTTTATTGTTCAGCCCCATTCTTATAGTAAAAATTATTTTATTGCCGTCTTCTCCGGTGTGATTACACATGCCTTAGTTTTCGCTACCAAAAAAGTTTTCACTCACGTTCTCTTTTCTGCTGTTTGTGGCGGTGCTATTACCGTGACAAAGCATGGCACTACGTACAAAAGCAATGCTATGTTGTACACTTTACACTCGTATGCGACAACGATATTTATTATGTTAGAGACGATGTAGTGAAGCTTGCATCGAAAATTTTGTGAGCACCTGAGGATGTCGTTGTGGGCTCGCCACTCGTGTGGACATTCACTCCAAGTCAAGCTTCCTGATTTCACAGCGTCACTTAACAATCTTTTTGTTAGCGTCTCGAAACAGCATGGCAGTTCTATATTTTCATTCCCATAGTTTCGTAAAATTTGTCGCAAAACAAGTCCTTCGTTCAAGGTTTGAACTTACAGCTTATCTAATATTCTGGCGCCGTTGTTGTTTCTCTTTCACAAAGACTACGCGCCGAATAATGTGCTTTTAAACCTGTAACGGCGTGTACACTCTATTTTTCTTCTCGGTTAGAGTTTCTCAAACAAGAAGCGTCGATGTATGGGGAAAACCGCCCAAACTATACGTACTGAAGGGCTGTTGCTCGATCTGAACAGTCCGCAGCCCTTGGTCACGCGGTCGCGTTCTCGCTTCCCGAGCACGGGGTCCCGGGTCCGATTCCCGGCGGGGTCAGGGATTTTCACCTGCCTCGAGATGATTGGGTGTTTGTGTTGTCCTCATCATTTCATCATCATTCATGAAAGTGGCAATATTGGACTGAGCAAAGGTTAGGAATTTGTACGGGCGCCAATAACCGCGCAGTTGAGCTCCCCACAAACCAAACATCATCATCATCATCGATCTGAACACACTGCTGGCTACCCTTGCAATTTCTTCTTAGTTAAAGATACTAGTATGTGGGAAAGTGTTTCGACTTATTCGTTTTCTTGAATGAAACAGGATGTCTAGAGTTGGGTAATCTTTTTAGAAAAACGCCAAGCTTCAAAATTTAATAATTGCGGAATACTGCCAAGGAATCCCATTTAGATAGAACAGCATGTCGGCTACTAAACTCCAAGCCACGATAAAATAAAGAAACGTCAATACACGCTTAGCCATCGAGACAACAGTCACGGCTGAACTGAAAAACGAAGCAGTAATTCTAGTCATCTTTCCAAGTCCTCTTTCCGGATCACAGGATCACATGGTGCAGACATCAGCAGCTCTCAAGGTGAAGTGTCACTTACGCTGTGTACATTTCTGCGTTTGCCTATTGTACGAACTGTTCTGCTTATGGCATCCAGTTCGACATTCAGGTGGTAGCACAAATTAGCCTGTTTTAGAGATGATGTGGGTGTCAATGTTAAAAACGATTTCTCTCTTTCCTTTTTGTCCTAATAATTGTTGAATGGATTATTAACAGTTACCGTTGATTATTCTTTCACCGATATCGGGCATTTTCACACAACTTCTCCGTTGCTAAATAATTCCTTCAGTCCATCAGTTTCTTTATTCCTTTACTCTCCTTTTCTAAACAGCACTAATTCACTGTGATCTAATACCTCAATAAAATTACTAAATGCTCAACCTGTAAGTACCTAACTTCCATTATACTGAAAACCACATCACCTACATTATAATGAAAACCACATCACCTACATTATAATGAAAACCACATCACCTACATTATAATGAAAACCACAACACCTACATTATAATGAATGAAATAGTATATTCGCAACAGGCAGACGGTGAGCATCAGAGGACTCCTTCGTTCCTTTATTCTTCACCATTATATTCAAATAAAAATGTGTTATAGCGGCGTGTTTTTTTGTATAGCGGTAAGTTTAAAATAGATCTACAGAGTCTTCAAGCTAGGATGACCTAAATGAAGTTCATTTCAGTTAATTAGTGCTATTGGTACTGGTTTTAAATTTCAGCCGAGTAGGAGACCGTTGTGTGCGGAACCTAGCTCCTCCGAGCTATAAACCTTTTTACATCAATCGCTTCGTGGTCTTCTCGCGAAACAACTACGGTAATCAGTAATTTAACACACATAACGCCTCTAGGGCCGCTCATTGAACCAACAGTAAAGTGACTACTATAATTCTCTTCATCCCTGAGCTGCGCCGAACAGGGCGTGACTACAGCTTCGTCTCTGAGTAACACCACACCCAGTAATTTTAATAGAATAAATTTGTCGTATTATTCCCTGACCAATATCTTGATGTCTCGGCTCGTTTGATGAAAGATTCAAATTAACAATAAATCTAAATTAATGGTAAAATACAAAGAGTAGGCCTTCAGGAGGAAAAGCGAGGTCAACTATCAACCAGCTCTAGATTTCCCAATTTGCTGTTTTGTAACTGGTTTCGCTTGAGATCTGATTGCATATCATTTAGTTCTTACGTTCATTGGTCTTTATTACCCATATTCATATTAAGCAGCAATACAGTTGACAGTAATATAAGGGCCTGCAGGCGAAGTATTAGATTGGAACGTATTTGCCCTACTGTGTTTCCAGTTTCCTTGTCAAAAAATTGTCTTTGTTTTGTATAGTGAGAACTGTGGCGCAAAGGAGATAGCTTTGGCTCATCTGCAATATTTTCCAGTAAAAAATCGTCTTGAAACACTGGTTGCAGCTTTGTGTAGTTAAATGTGCGATAGTTATTGATTACGTTCTCGTGTAGAGCGAACTTGTCTCATCACGCGAATGTTCTGCAAGGAATAATACTCACAGTTACAGTATACTATCGACCAATAAGCGAGGTAAAGTTTTTCCCCCTCTATGCATTTCTGAACCACAAATGACAAATATTGAGATGGGAAAGTCTGCACGGTAGGAAGTCGGTATGCATGCTACGGGGTGTCTTGACGCTTCTCTCAAGAGGCATGCGCTTCCCTTGATAGGCATTGTTGCTATAAACATCTAAGAGTACCTAAAATTTATGATCTGAGTGAAACTGCAAGATGAAATTTTATCCAGCTTCGAATCCCGCCTCAGGCATGGATGTGTGTGATGTCCTTAGGTTAGTTAAGTTTAATTCGTTCTAAGTTCTAGGCGACTGATGACCTCAGAAGTTAAGTCGCATAGTGCTCAGAGCCATTTGAACCATTTGCGCCTGATTGCACAATCAGGCCATCTCGAATTCGTCCGTGAGAGCGAATTTTGGCCCATTTTCTACATCATACAACGGAATGATGTGACAGTAAGTACTTTTGGCGTCGTATGTTACGTTCACAGAGATGCATCGTAACAGACGCAGTGGTTGTAAGGCTTGAGAAGCCGAAAACCAATCGGAGCTTTGTTTACGGTAACTGGCAATAACTCACACATCGAGAGACACACTGAATTTATGTCCTGATACGCTCTATTTACATTTCCTTGACAACCTAACATAGTTTTCTTAAAAATCGTAACGTTAGGCACATTCTTCAATTCACATATCCACTGAAATAGCGAAAGCTGTTCGCAATGTTTACGAGGAGTAAGTTGTACATCTTGTGGAGACAATTTCTTCTCTTACTCCGAACCATTCCAGAGAGCACATGAACGGCATTTTTCGAGTTAACGCGCTTTCCGTAGTAGAATCGATTATAGTCTGACGTATGACCCGAGAATCGGAGTGCATATAGCGTCGTTCGCGTAGACCAATCGTTTCTGCAAGAGTCGAATGAAGTTTAAACTTTCTATCGACAGAAGAAATTTGTTGTTGAGCTGACAAACCCATAAAGGCATATATTCCAGACCTAACATCAACATAACTTGAAATAAGAACAACACTGTTATCCGTTTAAACTCACTCATTCACTAAGTAGATGCACGAGGATCTTTCTTTGACCAATTCACTTGTGTAGAATGAGCGATGTAAGACTGAACGTTCATCCAGAGTACAAATTTATGAGGTCCAGCATTTCATTGACCTGTGATGTAAACATTTCGGTAGCGAGGAGAACACTGTAGAGTATACGATTTAGAGCAGATTTATTTCTAAACAAATAATACAATCTTTTGTGGCTGCAGGCAGTTCTTCATAGTCCTTTGAGACCTGAAGTTTTAATTGAGGGCTTCCAGCTTGGTGGCGCTGGGGTTGCTTTTCCCGCTCGTGCGAATCTGGCGTGCAGAAGGAATCTCGCGCAAATGCACCAAAGACGCCAAGACTAACATCTAAAGAAAGCACTTTTATGTAACTCAGCTACAGAGAATGTTTCTAAGCGTAGGCTACTTTCTTAGGTGGGTTAGGTTACTTGATAATTTCAACCTGTTTATTTTTCTCATCCTGTACACCATTCCCTGCAACCATCGTGCGAGTATGCTTTTTAGAAAGCTTTGTGAGGCATATTTTAGTGTTTTGTTACAATTAATTTATTTCTCACCCTTCTGTTTCATATAAACAGCGCTGACGGGAGGAAAACGGAATCTAAATGATCAAAATGCGTGGGATGAGGCTGCCTCCACTCTCCACGTTCCGCAGATATAATTTCTCCCAGAATGTTGCAAATGCTTTCGTATCAGTTATCTGTCATACACTATCGGTCCGTCTTTTATTCCGTTTAATTTCATCTACGTGACTCAACGAGATCACTCCGAGCTAAGGCAATGGACATGCAGCCTGGAGGAACAGGGTTGAAGTCCCTGTCCAGCCATTCAGATTAAGATTTTCGGTTGTTTACGTATACCGGTTAAGGCGAATGTTGGGATGGCTCCGCTGCGCAAGACACAGCCGAGTTCCTTCTCCATCCTTATCCTATTTAAGCTTGTACCTCGTCTCCCATGACCATGAGTCGATGGGTCATTACATCCTTGTTTTTCTTTCTTTCTTCAATGAGATCAAACCCCGATCATTAGAACAGAAATCGAGTATTGGCAGCACGCGCTTCGTATACGGTGCACTTTCGAATAGCGCATCCAGTGGCTGGATCCATGGTATTATTCATATGTCGCAGTTACATTCGATTCCGTTATTTCTACAAGTTCATTGTTCCTCTAAATTTGAACCGCACCAGCTCTGTGACATATATTACAAATTTAACTTCTGTTTACAAATGATTATCTTAGTCACGATTGCCGAGAATTGCATCATTACACTTTTCATCGGAAGCCACCATCTCGCGATTTCTCAGTGATGTAGACGCACTTGTATAAATACAACACGAGTATCTTTAATGATTCACAATTTTATATTCGTTAAATGCCCTGTAACTTGTAAAGAGTTACCGTTACCAGTAGGAGGGCTCGGCGAAATGCACGATGCTATGCACTGTCTTCCTTTGAGCAGTGGCTATCAGTCACTGGAAATTTCACAAGGCGAGAGTTTTAGCGTGTGTAGGTTTGTGTGTCACACGAGATCTGTAAGTAGTCCGTGGCACGAACCTACAGCGACACGCCCTAGATTTATTTTTAAACAGCTGAACCATCGAAAATCTGTTTCAACGCTTTTAGAACTAGGTAGTCACTGTTTATTTCTGTAGGGGATCCTGAAGACGGACGAATTGCCAGCAGCTGGAGGTAACCAGAGGGTGCTTCCACGGCGAAGCTGGGCTCCTCAGACTGAGAGAATCCGTTGCGTAACACAGACCCTGGGGAGCACAAGGCGGTGCCGAAGGACGCCACAGGCCTTCCTCGTCTTCGCCCCAGATGCACTGTTCACACACATTTCTTGACAGTTTCACTTTCTATGGGAATGTCTGCATTACAAGTGGAGCCTTCTGCACGATTTTTTATCACGTAAAACTTCAGTCTGTGCAGGTATTCAATTCTTTTACCAATAATCGATTTTTTGGATACAAAAAAATTTACTTCAGCGACGACAAGATGCACGCAGAAAGAAATATCTGTACGACACACTGAACCTACTCTTCTTCCTGGAGCATGAAACTATGGCGCTGTTATTTGACATTGAGTATCTAATAAATTAGGTATCACAGCAGTCTGATATCGATTGAGGTGCAGTTTTCACGTAGTCCAAAAGTAACACTTCCAGATCACACATTTCTTCCATATTGGCTCGCTGACTTAATATTCTACGATCTTTACTAATGGAAATGCGTAAGTGAGGGTCGTGCACGGCCACTATACGCTAAACATTCTGGTCAATAATTTACCTACAAATCCACTCACAGCCAGCACATGTTTCTAGACATTCACACTTCTATAGCACTTTCCTTTGTGTTGATCTGAAATAAACACCACGATAAAGTCGTCAACACAGGGTTTTAAAACGCACTCACTACCAGTATTGCTCCGATAATGGAAAAAAAAGTGTGAGGTTGGATGTTACCAGCAAGAGTAGCACATTTCTTAGTCATTTACGTGAACAAGATACTAAGTTAATTAGTTAATATGAGTTAAATCACAGAGAATTCTTCCATTTCACTCGACAGCTAAGTAGCGTACAAGTTAGTTATTAGGGAAAGCTTGCAAGGAAGACGGAGATATTACGGGAAAAAGCGGTGAGCGGGGCATGGATTTTCCTCTCCGCAGGCGCTCAAATTCATCTGTATCCGCTCAAGAGGGCGGGCCAATTGCCACAAAACTGTCGGGACTCAACAGCCTCGTGGAGACGTGGGTAACGTGCCCTGCAAAATCATACCATATTCCCACGTCACGGCACAGGACTCGGGATTCAGGTGAGTGAAGCAGCGGAGTGGAGTAGGATGCCACAGTAGCGTTTAACGATATCGACAAACAAACAGAAACAAAAAGTTTTCATTCTCTCGCCGGAGAGCTGGCGATGCTAAGTGAGCACCACTACACAGGTTGCGGGAACATACAGAATGGCTCCAGAAAAGCGTTAGCTCCGGCACAGTCGCACAGGCATTATGGTGTGGCGTCCAGAGAGACAAGCACAAGCACAAGCACAGAGAAGCCGGTACTTATCGCGACGCGCACGCGGCACTCACACTATGTCTCGGAACAGACGGCTGCGCTGTTCGGGAGGGCCGGCAGGCGTCTGTGAGCTGAGCGGCCGCTCGCCGGCTCGCCTCCTCGCGGCCCGCCTCTCCGCCGCGCCAGGAATAGCGCGTCGGCCCACGCGCGCCCAAAATTATTGTTGCTGCCTCATTAGCCGTGCGCTGGCATGCCTCGTGGCGTTTGTTTCGCGACGTTTGGTAACAAACAGCCGGCACGCCCCACACTTGGCTGCTCGTCATCGACGACTCACCGCCATCGACATCGGTCGAGGGTCGGCACCCCCCCCCCCCCCCCCCCCCTCATCTGACGACCACTTCCGCCCGCGTCGACCGACCATTTAGCTCTCGTCTGCAAATTTTTGCAGTACTTTCTTTTCATTTTTCTATCCCTCTGAGGTTTTAATACGTTGATTACTCACAGGAAGAAAAGCCTTTTTATCCAAGGAGATTTGAATTGTATCTGGGCCACGTGACACCCAAATAATCACAAGCTAACCACTCTGATCGTTGAGTTCAATTCACAAGTATCTGGATGCGAAATTGTTACTAACTAAGAGCTGACGATGCTGAGTTACAGACTACGAGCAGGTAACACGAATATTATTTTTCAAAATTAATATTCTCTCCAAGATGTGATTCCTGACTCATTGAAGAGAACATTATACACACAGTATATGGGATAAATAAAACTATCTACGAAAAATTACAATACACAGTAATTTAAAAATTTAGGATTATTTTTCTCTTACAGTAGCTCTTAGTTCCACAAATAGGTCAATTGCCAAAAGTACCGGGTGATCAAAAAGTCAGTATAAATTTGAAAACCGAATAAATCACGGAATAATGTAGATAGAGAGGTACAAATTGACACACGTGCTTGGAATGACATGGGGTTTTATTAGAACAAAAAAAAAAAAAAAATACAAAAGTTCAAAAAATGTCCGACAGATGGCGCTTCATCTGATCAGAATAGCAATAATCAGCATAACAAAGTAAGACAAGGCAAAGGTGATGTTCTTTACAGGAAATGCTCAATATGTCCACCACCATTCCTCAACAATAGCTGTAGTCTAGGAATAATGTTGTGAACAGCACTGTAAAGCATGTCCGGAGTTATGGTGAGGCATTGGCGTCGGATGTTGTCTTTCAGCATCCCTAGAGATGTCGGTCGGTCACGATACACTTGCGACTTCAGGTAACCCCAAAGCCAATAATCGCACGGACTGAGGTTTGGGGACTTGGGAGGCCAAGCATGACGAAAGTGGCGGCTGAGCACACGATCATCACCAAACGACGCGTGCAAGAGATCTTTCACGCGTCTAGCGATATGGGGTGGTTCTAATAAAACCCCATGTCATTCCAAGCATGTGTGTCAATTTGTACTTCTCTATCTACATTATTCCTTGATTTATTCAGTTTTCAAATTTATACTGACTTTTTGATCACCTGGCATTTGCATTTCATCCGTCTTCGTAAAAAGAAACCTTAAAACTTGGGGGCCTTTTCTTTCGTTTATTACGTATACTTCTGTATAATAAGATTTTATATTAAAATTCGTTGCTTTTATTGTAGTGATGCAGTCAGACTAAAGTACTTTGCAGACTAATTATGACGTCGGCCGGGGTGGCCGATCGGTTCTAGGCGGTGCACTCTGGAACCGCGCGACTGCTGCGGTCGCAAGTTCGAATCCTGCCTCGGGCATGGATGTGTGTGATGTCCTTAGGTTAGTTAGGCTTAAGTAGTTCTACGTTCTAGGGGAGTGATGACCTTAGAAGTTAAGTCCCATAGTGCTCATAACCAACTAATTTCGACACACAGTTGTTCGCTCGTCACTATACAGTCTGGTTATGTAATACATTGTATTTTATATCTGCAATCAAGTTAGACAAATGTCCTGATGGTATGAACATGTGCCACAGGTCTATCTGATGAATTCAGTGGCGTACCAATTAATTTTGTGTGTGTGTGTGTGTGTGTGTGTGTGTGTGTGTGTGTGTGTGTGTGCGGGGAGATGGGGGGGGGGGGGGGGATGGGGATGGTTGCAGTCAAATCTATTCATTGATTCTTTTTCTTTGGGGGGGGGGGGGGGACAGAGCAAGCAAGCTACTCAATGATTACGTCTAAAGTGAATTAGACATACGTACATCTCTCAACAAAACCGGTAAGCTATTATATAAATCGATAGTGTGGGAAGGTGTGTTAAGGCACTCACTGGTATGTTGTTCTACAGAGAAAAAAAGCCATTAATATTAAAAGTCGTGAATATGGGCCCTATGGGCCCAATTCTATAGGTCCTGCTTCTTGGATACACTTTCGTTCTTTCAGTTTTGAAACAGACATGACACACTTGGGAAGACATTAGTTCTACTTTTCTCTGGGACCACTTTCAAACAGTAGTTGGGATTTGCTGTAGAACCGTAATAACAGTCGGTCATTGGTAGACGTCTCATTAGTACTACTATTATTGTTGCTATTTTATATACACTTTACTACCCATCTTAATGGAATTGAAAAGAAGAAGACATTTATTTTCGTTCTTTGTAGAATCCAAAAAATTTACATATAAGTCCCGAACGTTGTTTTCCTTTCCACAGTTCAGAAAACAAATCTCTTCAAGACATCCATAAGATTAATTGTACCAGCACTGTATTGATAAATATGGAGCAGGAGTAGGTGAATGAATCAATATGTCATTGTTGATCTCAGGCAAATTTTAAGTCGTCGCAAGGTGCTGAATGACCTGTCAGAGGATGCCGGCGGAAATGGAACCTTCGCAATCATACTGATCAGGCGACTGACCTCTTGAACATTTCCTTAACCCTATCACTTCCAGCAATAAGTTATCTTCGAATAGAGGATACATTACATGGTTATACACGTCGTAATTCGTAATGGTTCGCAATATCTTCGAGCTGTGCATGAAGCCTGTGTAGGTTAAAGTCTGCCGTATGTTGTCCAAGCAACTTTTCTGCACGTCTTGCATATGGACGTTTTGTTTGGGACGACGTAACAAGTATCTCTTCCAGATTTAATAGTCGCTTTAGATCATCTTGGTTGAATCTTATTTCAATCAAAAGACATCAAGAATTTCTAACACACAATTTTTTAAATCTTCGATCATGAGACAGTTCTTCAAGACCAGATGATGTTTTTGTGTGTTATAGTCTCACTGGTATTCTTCTTTGAGGTGAGATATTTTGGTCTCTCAGATTTAGGTTCTTGGAATAATCTTCGACTTTCTCCAACAGAATATCAAATGCTTCCGCTGCCCTAATATTCGCAAGAGCTCCTTTCATAACATCTACTGGGCGCTTCATTCCGGCTGCATTAAAACTGCGATTCTGTAGAGATCGGGCCCAACATTTCGATAGTGACTGTCATATAAAAAAATAGTGTCCAACTTCTCGCGCCACTAAACTTAGCCCTGCAGGACTGACTGTCTTTCGTTTCTAATGGAGTTCTGTGCATTCAATAATTCGGTCACTGTTTCCTGGACCTGGTCATATTGTTGCCTGAAATGTTAGAAAGATTTTACTCTTACAGCTCATCGAGTGGGACACATTGGTACCAGCGGTTAAAATTTCAGATTTTGATTACTTTTGTCGACGCCATATGTTAGCACAATATTTGCGTGCACGTTTTTCCTTTTTGTAGATTCCAGAATTATAGCCGACGTTATCACATTCACCAAGACTTCGCACAATGGATCACTGCTTCTTGAAACTTCCGGCAGTGCTAGATCCAAACAATGTTTACTTCAGTGGATATAACAGTTCTTTGGCTGGTCTTGAGGAAGCTATAAAATCAAAACAATGGTCGTGTGGAAACACAATTCCTAATGAGAATCTTAGAAGCATGTATATTTAATAGCAGATCTTAGAATTCGTCACCTGGAGTTCGTCGGACTGTATAAACCAGAGAAAAATTCTTTTGCTTCGAACGTCTCAGGGTCGACGCAACGTACACAAAGAGTGAACTACTCCTGGCTAGCCACGTCAGTCGTTGACCCTGCCATAATTACTTTTATTGCTGCACAAAATCTAATGTCAGTTATAAATCCCAGTATTTCGTTTTGCATCTCTGGCGCCAGTGAAGTATCGTGGTGCTTCAGCTAGATCTTCAGTTCTGGTACATCATTCTTCTTCTAATCGAGAATCGTCATGAGGTTCCAGTGGTAGTTCCGCGAACTGTCAGTGCGTTTCTGTGGTGTCTAAGAAGCCTGCATACTAGGGTTCGTCAGACAAACATTCAAACTAGTCGTTTTAATGAGTTGTATTACAAAAAGAAAATTACAGTACTTAACTTTTGTAATTATACAGATGTGTCGCAAGCGAAGGGCGACATACAAAATAATCTTCTACAGCATAGACAATTCCAAGTCTGTGCTAAATAGAGAGTACAAGCGAAGTGATCTATCTTGAAGTTGCTATAGGACTGGCCCTCACCAGTCGGTCGCGGAGGTTATGTCCTCTTCACATAGGGGCCGCTGCTGCCGCTTTGTCGTTCTGGAAGAAGGTCTGGTCAGCGTGCGATTGGCTGAATTCCTCACACAGCCTTCTCTTCCCTGTCGTTCCCGACTTGCGTGCCGGTGATTGACTTTGCGCCGTAACAGTTTCCAATCCGATCCAGGAACCCGAGTGAACAGACAATTAGTAGTAAAGCGCTTCTGGTTTTCTCATGATCAGCCAGCAGATGTCATACGGCTTGGTCGACCACAGCTGCGCTGTTTTCACGTTGCTGAATAATCTCGACCGACTCTCGATGAAAAGGACTCTTCTCGTGTGCTTAGAAGATTTGTATAGATTTTTTCCAGTTACAGAAGCCTTATTTGAGAAAAACAGTTTGTTTCTGTGGTCTTTTATTGCTCACTATGTGGAGAAATCTAATGCAGTCACTCCTTTCTCGTAATGTAGCCACAGATAAAACACAAACCACTTCGATTTATAAGATCTTCCTTTCCTTCATATAGACTTATGACAGGCCAGGAAAGAATGTAGTCTGAGTTATAATTATTTTATTTTTGTCTGGCAGATATTAGCTTTAAGGATGCGGCAGTTCGATCAATCATGAGCAAAGTTCTGTATCTCTCAATGTGAACTGGAGGAGGAGGAGGAGGAGGATGGGGGGGGGGGGGGGTCAGAACCTGTATCTCGCCCTCCACAGATTTTGAAGTGGGGGGCGGGCCAGTGCACCACTCACTCCTCCAGTTGGTATGCAGTTGGATGAAACAGATTTTGTCTGAAACTTGTCAAAAATAGCTGAGTGTAAAAATTTGTAACGATATGAAATGTGATCACATAGGCTCAGCTGTAGGTAAAGCAGGTGGCAGACTCCGGTTTAACGGTAGGATACTGGGAAAATGCTATAAGTCTACGAAGGAGATAGCTTATAAAACACTCGTGCGACCTACCCTAGAATATTGTTCAACTGTGTAGGACCCATACTACACTCCTGGAAATTGAAATAAGAACACCGTGAATTCATTGTCCCAGGAAGGGGAAACTTTATTGACACATTCCTGGGGTCAGATACATCACATGATCACACTGACAGAACCACAGGCACATAGACACAGGCAACAGAGCATGCACAATGTCGGCACTAGTACAGTGTATATCCACCTTTCGCAGCAATGCAGGCTGCTATTCTCCCATGGAGACGATCGTAGAGATGCTGGATGTAGTCCTGTGGAACGGCTTGCCATGCCATTTCCACCTGGCGCCTCAGTTGGACCAGCGTTCGTGCTGGACGTGCAGACCGCGTGAGACGACGCTTCATCCAGTCCCAAACATGCTCAATGGGGGACAGATCCGGAGATCTTGCTGGCCAGGGTAGTTGACTTACACCTTCTAGAGCACGTTGGGTGGCACGGGATACATGCGGACGTGCATTGTCCTGTTGGAACAGCAAGTTCCCTTGCCGGTCTAGGAATGGTAGAACGATGGGTTCGATGACGGTTTGGATGTACCGTGCACTATTCAGTGTCCCCTCGACGATCACCAGTGGTGTACGGCCAGTGTAGGAGATCGCTCCCCACACCATGATGCCGGGTGTTGGCCCTGTGTGCCTCGGTCGTATGCAGTCCTGATTGTGGCGCTCACCTGCACGGCGCCAAACACGCATACGACCATCATTGGCACCAAGGCAGAAGCGACTCTCATCGCTGAAGACGACACGTCTCCATTCGTCCCTCCATTCACGCCTGTCGCGACACCACTGGAGGCGGGCTGCACGATGTTGGGGCGTGAGCGGAAGACGGCCTAACGGTGTGCGGGACCGTAGCCCAGCTTCATGGAGACGGTTGCGATTGGTCCTCGCCGATACCCCAGGAGCAACAGTGTCCCTAATTTGCTGGGAAGTGGCGGTGCGGTCCCCTACGGCACTGCGTAGGATCCTATGGTCTTGGCGTGCATCCGTGCGTCGCTGCGGTCCGGTCCCAGGTCGACGGGCACGTGCACCTTCCGCCGACCACTGGCGACAACATCGATGTACTGTGGAGACCTCACGCCCCACGTGTTGAGCAATTCGGCGGTACGTCCACCCGGCCTCCCGCATGCCCACTATACGCCCTCGCTCAAAGTCCGTCAACTGCACATACGGTTCACGTCCACGCTGCCGCGGCATGCTACCAGTGTTAAAGACTGCGATGGAGCTCCGTATGCCACGGCAAACTGGCTGACACTGACGGCGGCGGTGCACAAATGCTGCGCAGCTAGCGCCATTCGACGGCCAACACCGCGGTTCCTGGTGTGTCCGCTGTGCCGTGCGTGTGATCATTGCTTGTACAGCCCTCTCGCAGTGTCCGGAGCAAGTATGGTGGGTCTGACACACCGGTGTCAATGTGTTCTTTTTTCCATTTCCAGGAGTGTAAATAGTAAATAGAACTCTGAGAGGATATTGAACGTATACAAAAAGGGACAGGACATATAAGTGTTTGACCTATGTGAGAACGTCACGGAGATGCTGAAAAACTTTATCTGTCAGATACCGGAAGATAGGTTCCAACTATTCCATGAAATCTAACTTAAAAAGTTTCAAGACACAGCAGTAATTGAGGTATCAGGCAATTTTCATCAACTCCTTACGTATCGTTCTCGTAAGGATTGTGAAGACAAGATTAGACTAATTACAGATAGTGAATGTAACAGGAAGAAGTTCTAATAAGTGGTACAACGAGAAGTACCCTTTGTCATACACTTCACAGTGGTTTGCAGAGTGTTGATGTAGATATTAATAGAAGCTGGTGTAACGCATGCCCCTCCTCTTCTTTTAAATCTTTTGAATTTCGCTTCTATTATTCTCTGGCTTGGAATACTTCGCTAAATAACTCTCCTCACTTAATTAGATAGTGCGAAAAAATTATTGAGAGTCAAGAGTTTCATCTCAGTTGGCCCATTCACAAATGTTTGTTTAAGCAGGTGGCTATTCGGAGTAACAATTTCAGTGAACACTACCAGAAGGTGAGCTTAAACAACAGATCAAACACAGGACATTCCGCATTAATGAACTTAGAGAAAGAACCAAGTTAAAAACGAGCTGCATCTCCTGACACCCTTCCGATACTTAATTCTGTTAAGGGTAATCTAGGTCTGCGGGTAGATGGCGTGTATGAGACCTCTGCTTTGGCCATCAATAAAATACACGGCCCCCACCGCCCAGTAAGTTCGTAACTGCCGAGCTTAGCTCAACCGTGGAAGTGTTTTGAATAAAACGAGTAATTTAATTCATTTTTCTCAATGCTCGAATACTTCACTTTAGGTAGAGAATACGGTGCGTTAAACAACAGGTTAAGCAATAGGCCACATTTTAATGGTTTATCTCAGATTTATTTGTTTGCTTAAATTGCTGAAACCCGCAAGATTGGTGTATCCTGGAGACAGCGAAACACTTCTTGACGGCAAACAGTCGTTAGAGGAAGGAGAAGAGCTAGAAGTTGCTGGAGGTAGAATATTCCATTCAATAACGAGCATCTGTAATCGTTGCGCAGGTGTAAAAATCCACGGAGGTATCTGTGGCTATCATAGGTATCAAGCCTTCTGCGTCGATGTGCCCTACTGGCAGTGTATGGAATCAGTATGAAACAGGAGGAGAGTTAGTGTTTAACGTGCCGTTGACAAATGCATCATTATAGACAGAATACATGCTCGGATTAGGAAAGGGTGGGAAGGAAGCCAGCCGTTCCCTTTCAAAGGAACCATTCCGGCATTTGCCTTAAGCGATTTAGAGAAATCACAGAAAATCTAAATTTGGATGACCAACGGGTATCTGAACCGTCGTCGTCCCAAACGCGAGTCCAGTGTGCTAACCAGGGCACCACCTCAATCGATCATTACGAAACACGAACCATGGATATAAAAACAATACCCAGATGAAATATCGCAACAAGCTGTGTAATTTTGCACTGCGTCGCGACTGCACCATCATATTAGTGAATGTCACGTATGTTCGTAATTGATTAACACTAGGAGAACCGGCGTTAGCCAACGTCCTAGGAGGACAGACGGCTACCGCTCATTTTGACCGGTGATGTTTTCATCTTTGGTTTTTTTTTCAGTTATATTTGTTAAGTTAAATCAGTACAGTGTCTTCAAATGTCTCTAATGTACTAAGTTTACCCTACCAATGTGTTATGCTTAAATTTTTGTATATAAACTGTGCTTAATTAAAGGAAACAGGATCGAAGTAAAGAATACATCGTAAATACAATATTCATTGAAAGTAAACTTTGATACTAAACTTACAAGTGCAAATAAACATACAATTATAAAATAACACTTTTTATCTCTATGGGTGTCCTCAAATCCCCAACGGGCCATAAACATATATTTATTACGAATTATAAAGAAATATGGACATAAATTTCTGTGATAATTATGAGCAAGTAACATTGTACAAATGTAAAAATATGTGTGGATTCTTAAGGGAGCAAACTGCTGAGGTCATCGGTCCCTAGACTTACACACTACTTAAACAGACTTATGCTAAGAACAACACACATACACATATCCCACAGGGACGACGCGAACCTCCGGCAGGAGGGGCGGCGCAATCCGTGAATAACATCGTTTTTTTCCCGACATGTTTTCAGTCAAAGCCACAATCTTCATCACAGCACTTTGCACACATGTACTGAACACTTCCAGCACGTGGACCACATAAAAACTTTTTGAAGTGCACACACAGGTTTTAGGTTTTGTTTGGACTGTTGTATCCTCCTACCTGGCAGGTCTTCCGTACCAGTATGTTACACATTTCAGTGGTCGCAATGATTATATGAACAGGCCTTCTCCTTCATTGTACATATGTAAAGGAGAGTTCCTTTGCTGGTCTGAAAAGAAACATTCACCAGGTAACAAGATAACTTTTTGTCATGTTGTCTCTTTATAAAGGATCCAGGTGTTGATTACAGAAAGGTCTAGCACGATAAAAAAAATCGTGTATAGGTCATTTGCGGCAGCCAAACTTGACAGTGTACAGACGAGAGATCTGGTCCAGAATAAAAACTCCAAATTTTGTGCAATTGCAGAAGCTCATCTGTACGAAGATACCAACGTACCACAATAATGGTGAATGCTAACTTTCTACAGAGCGTAACAAGGCTTTGGCAGATAACTGCAACTAAATTATGTCCACTGTTCCAGTAAATAAAGTAAAATCGAAAGAAAAAGAGGGAACGAGATCACAGCAGTGAAATAAAATAAGCTAAGCGGATACAAAAATCTATTATTGCGTCTTTGGAGACATGAAACACAAAAAATATCGCACTGGTCAAAACGGTCGGCTGTCGTCCTTTAAGGTAAAGATATTTGTAATTCGTTCATTTTTTTGTAGTAAGTGAGTGTCTTTTACATAAATTACAAACCACCAAAGTACATTAAAAGTCATGAAATATAAGCTCCCAAAATTAAAACGTACGCTGCTTATTAAATGTTAATCAACGCTCACCGGTCAGATTCATGGGCACGGTCCTTCTAGTGCTAAACACATGGTTTCGTCATAACCTCGACACGAAAGAAACGGAATTAGCCATAAATAGAAGTTTAAAGGAGTAATTTCATAATAACCATTAAGGAACCAGTATTTTACAAGAGCATGCATTCTATAGAGCAGTAGAAATTGCCCAATATCGTGAGGGTACTATCACTGACATTATCGAGGAGATACGCAATGGAACGTTTGTTGTTGTTATAATAGACAATACTAGAACTATGCTGGCTGCGGGCCAACGATATCCGCATATCGCCAACATACGCTGATAAGCGCACAGCATCATCAACTTACTCGTAAAAGACGTTATGGCAGTATATGTACTGCAACAACTTAACAGTACAGCCGAAAAGATAATTAAAATATTAAATTATAACCACGTCGCCAGTCCAGTATTCGAAGCCAAGAGGAATCATCTGTCACACTCAAACTTCCATATTGAGGGCGACTGACTGCTGTAGCAATATATGTTGGTAAATCGATAAAAGACAGGAAAGCTATACTGGAAACAGTTGGTTTGTCCCAATGTGCAGTTCTACAAGACAGGAAGAATCGCCGTGCTAGAGGATGAGACAAGAGATAAACTGGAAGAGGCATCGCGGTTACTGAAACCTATGCATGACACTATAACGTGAACAGAAGTAGACAATAACGTTCTGTCGGAAGTAGGTGAGCTTTTTGCTATGATTTCAGCTAACGTAGAGGTAGTGATGAAGGACAGTAAGGCATTTTCTGAAGAAGACCAGTAAGTTATGCAATCTGCCGTAAAACGTAGGAAGAGATCCACGCAATAGAAAAACTTCTGAATCATAGTATGTGAGAGGACTTCTTACTGTAAATGAAGAAAGTCAGGCAATGGACTAAGTAGTAACACTAATTAATTTGCTTCAACTCGATTCCGGAATAATTGAGGCAAATTAAATGTTATTTCGAGATGGTTTCGCTTTATTTTCGAAACATGGTCTCTGGGCTGCTGCCAATCATGAGTGTCCGTCGAGATAATGCCGAGGACTGTGCACTAATCAACCTTTGTGGACTTTGGCATCCAGGATTTCAAAGATACCACCAATATCAGGTGCGAAAAAACGTTACTGGTTCGCTCATGGTCGGATTTGCGCCAAAGTCTGAAACAGTTTGGCTCCAATACGGACAGAAAAACTGTTGTCAGTGCAGTGGAATCTCAGTTACAATTATGATCACGTAGATATACAAGATCCTCCATAAAATATGTTTCTTCCATCGGATGTGGACTCAACGTAATGGACGTCTGTATATTGCAAGCTGAGTCAATAGCTTTGGAAATTTGTTTGACGTATGATCAAGTGGAGTCTTTGTTTAAGTTCTTAGAAAGTATTATTATCTTTTCTTTCCTACAGTTATGTCTTTTTAATTCAAGTGTAAAACTGTTGCCTCGAATAATGGAAACAAGACAATTAAATAACACTTTTGGATTTAAAAGAATTACTTTAAACAAAAATTATTGTAGATTCTGAGACTGAAATACAGAATATAAAATTATGGATACATTGTTTTGTGATATTATAATTTTCAAGGTCCATGTCGTTGTCTTATTTAAAATCGTTGTAAAACGGTTTCCTTGGGTGAAACATTTCGGAAAACGGAATTTAGTACTTCGGCCTTCTCTCTGCTCTCTGTCGTCTCCGTTACGACTGGGTCGTGATCCATTTACTGACTAAACAAAATATCAAGACTTCTTATGATTTTGAATCAGATCAGAACATATAATTTAACTTGCAATTTCGTTGAACGCTTCACGTATGACTCTCCTTGGCTCCTTTTTGCGTCGTTTTGGGAAAGATTTATTGCCAATGTTGAACAAGACATTCACAGAAGACAGAATATAGTGTTTGAACCTGAGAAACATATGAATAAAGCAGTGAAAGATACTGCAGACATTAATATAATAATAGAAAATCCATGGATACACCATTACAGAAATACGTTGTATGACGAAGACAGTCATGAAAGTTATTATGCAAAAACTGATAATGACTTTGTATATCAAACTGACATAAGAGAATTAAAAGCATCCTTAAAAGTAACAAAAAATTGAAAAGCTACTGGACTAGACGTAATTGATGCTGAATCAATCAAACACAGAGGCATAATTTTTGAATTTTGTTTTCGCCAATTTTTGAATATGTGTTGAAAGAGGTATTCAGAACCTGAAGAATGGAACGCAGCTGAAGTTATTTCTATATTTAAAAACGGCAGAAGGAAAGTCCAAGAAAATTTTAGAGTAATAAGTTTACTAAATACAGGATTTAAAATTTAATGGCAAATTCTTAATCAAAGATTTACAAACTACTGCTGATGGAATAATCTCCGAGGACCAATCAGGCTTTATAACGGGGCATTCGTGTAATGATAATATACTTATAACTGAGAAACCCGGAGTTGCCCAGGTATTTATTTATCCCAAGGTTCTATTAGTCTATCTCCTCCCCCCTCTTCTATCTGTCCATCTTCTCCTTCTCCCTCTCTCTGCCCTTCTCCTCTTGCTCCCTCTATCTATCCGTCTCCTCCTTCTCCTTCTCTCTATCCTCCTTCTACCCTCTCTCTCTACCCATCCCTTTTATCTTTATCCACGTCTCCTCCTCCTCTCTGTATAATATACATCCATCCCCCCGACCCCCGTCTCCCTGTCCGTCATCCCAACCGTCCCTCTCACCCGCTTTGTCTGTCCACCTCTTCCACTCCCCACTATCCCCCCCCCCTTTCTCTGTCAATCTGCTCCTCTCCCTCTGGCCATTTGCTCCTTCTCCCTCTGTCCACCTGCTCTTTCCCCCCCTGTCCATCTCCTCCTCCTCCTGTAATTCCATTTCCTCCTGCCCCTCTCTCAGCTCATCTCCTCCTCCCCGCTCTCTCTGTATTTTTCCCCCTTCCCTACCTTCGTCTATCTCTTCCTCCTCCTGCCTGTGCCCATCTCCTCCTTTCTCCTCGCTGTCTGTCCATCTTCTCATCCTCCCTTCTCTCTCCACTTATCACACTCACCCCAATACGAGGCTGGTGGTTCCTGCACCTACAGCATTTCTTACCAGACTGCAACTAACACATGTACCAAATTTAATTGAAACAGTTCCAGAGATTTTGGATGTGCTTTTTAGCCATAACTTTGCTCGCATATGCACATATCAAATATATTTCACACATGTTTAACATATTTCATGCTTATTTGTACACACATTTCACCTGTATGTCTAGCGATTTTCGCCCTGCAGTTTTATTTTCATGCACTAAATATTGATGACGTCGAATCTCCTGAATTATGTGCTGTACAATGATATAATTTTGCAAGTACATCCCGTGATATATGTGCCTACCATCTGCGAAATGTGTTGTCAATGAGTAGGTAGTAAAACGTAATAAACTGAACCGTCATGCATGATGCGGCAGTTTCTCACGCATGTTTATGACATTATATCTCCTGAACTAAACATCGTACAATGATGCATTTTTCTAGGTACATACAGCGGCATATTTGGATACCGTCTGCAAAATGTGTTGCGAATGGAGTTTGTAGTTTAAGAAGTAATAAATTAAGAAGCTATGCATGACGCGGCAGTTTCTCACGCAACACGGTGTTTATGACGTCATATATCCTGGACTATGTGTCGTAAAATTACCTATTTTTCTAGGTACGTTCTGCGGCGTATATGTATTCTGTCTGCGAAATGTGTTGCGAATAGAACTAGTAGCACCGAAATAATAAATTAAGACTTCGTGCATTGTGCGAGAGTTTTTCACGCATCTAAATGTTTGACGTCATATCTCCTAAATTATGTGCCATACAATGATACATTTTTGCAGGTACATTCAGCGGAAAATGCGGATACTTTCTGCGAATAGTGTTGCGAATGAACTAGTAGCAACGAAGTAATAAATTTAAATTTCTTGCACAATGCGGTAGTTTTTCACGTATTCAGTGATTTTGATTGAGCTACGTGTCGTACAATGATCTAATATTTCTGGTAAATTCAGTGATATAAGTGAATAGTGTCTGCAAAATGTGTCACAAATCAAGTTAGTAGTAAAGAAGCAGTAAACTAAAATGTCATGCTTCATGTTGCAGTTTTACCGCACGAACAGCGAAAATGTAGTAAGCGATAAACTTTTTTCCTTTCATCATTTTGTGGGGGACGTCAGTGAGAAAAAGTTTCATAAAGCTTTGGAATTGTGTGTAAAGTTTGTTGCAAGTCTCTAAGTGCTCTCATTCTCTGATACTAGGTAACTAAACTGCGGGTATTCTCGCGTTGTGGGCTACACAGATTTTTCACCCCCACCTCCGTCCATTTGATAGGGAGTGGTTGTTACGTCCACAGTGATTCTTTCAGACAGTAAATTATATATGTAACAAGAGTGGTTGAAATCGGTCCAGCAGTTTCAGAGGAGGTGTGGAACTCACATACATGAGTACATCCACTTTCATAACCATTGTGGATAAGACTAATTATTTAAAAAAATCGGGAACTCCATTTAGAAATGCATTTAGCATTTATTGATTACAAGAAAGCCTTTGATAAGGTAAAAATACCCCTTTTGTGGAAAATGCTAGGAATAAAAGATTTTCATAAACGCTTTATTAATACCATAAAGAGCCTCAATCTAAATACGAAAATAGCTGTACGTTCAGGTTCGAAAACGATGGACGAATTTTTAATAAATCAAAGTGTTCGACAATGGTGTAGTCTATTATCCACTTTATTTAATGTACACATTGATAACCTAGTTATGATGTGGAGAGATGAAATACAGTTACGAATAAAAATAGGATCTA
Source organism: Schistocerca piceifrons (assembly GCF_021461385.2). Lineage (NCBI taxonomy): Eukaryota > Metazoa > Arthropoda > Insecta > Orthoptera > Acrididae > Schistocerca > Schistocerca piceifrons. Next base: position 294,972,336 of record NC_060149.1, on the reverse strand, counting down.
GCATGCCATTAAATATTCTGTACATGCTGACGAAGAAACAGAAGATAATTTGCAAAGAGGAGGGGCGATCAAAAAGTTTCCGTCTGAGGGCGTTGCTGCAGCGCTTATGCAACCCAGCGCGACTCCGATGCAGCTATATAAGCACTGACATGTAGGGAAGAGGTTAGTGTAGCCTTCGAACGGAAACTTTTTGATTGCGGTTATAGATTGAGCCAAAACATAATATTCTACAACTTAACTCTATCTGCAAGTAAGACGAAGAAAATGTCTTTCAAAGACAAGAACCAACTGAGATCGAAAATAATAAAAATAAATGAGAAAATTTTAGAGTAAGTACACGACTTCAATGTAGCATATGATATTGGTTTTAACTATGACAAAGACGTTGAGAAGAAGGTTAATATATATCAAGCTATCTGAGAAGCAATTGGATGAACATTCGGCAAAAAACAAAGTAGGTAACAGAAATGAAATCCTATAAAGTTATGGTTGTACCTAATCTTGTATATGGTTGAGAATCATGGGAAAAAAAACCTAGCGTATACAGGCAGCAGAAATGAAGTTTATGAGATATGTAAGAGGCTGTAATAAAATGGATGAAATAATGAATTAAAGAATAAGCTCAGATTTAAAATCTTTTCCGTTAACGACAAGATAGCGGAGAATAGAATGAAATGGAAGGATCATGTTGATACAATGGCAGATGACGGATTGCCAAGAAGGATAATGAATTATCAACTGACTGGAAAGACAGAACCAGGTGGATATCAGAAGAGATGGATTGATGGATGATAGAGTCCGAAACGGGTGACTATGACATCTAATCCTTGGAAGGAGAGTATGATGACGATGATGATGTACAAGGCTGTGACAACGTTTATATATATGGTGAAGCTGTCTTTACTTTCGAAGCAACTTTCTAAGCCTATGTTAAACCACCGCTGGCATTCACATCCATAACTTTGTTTGGCGCGTACGTACCTAAGTCGTATTGTACAGAACACCAGAATTTTGCTCATTTATACTCATCGTATTTCGGAGATGAATGTTTAACGTTGACTGCTCAGGTCATTAGAAATATATTTGTTCTTACATTTATTAATCAGGAACGTATTGCTACTTTTGTTAACCTTTCTAGTGCCAGTGATGACTGATTCCCCGCTATAAGTGACTAGAGTCGAAATGTTCTTGCCTGTCAATAACTAGGAGATCTAAGACGTTGCCCTCACGAGTCAGTTCTCTAACTGCTCAACGCAATGTTCGGATAAGGCATTTACAAAAATATGACACGATTCTCTAGTCTTCAAATGGCTCTAAGCACTATGGGATTTAACATCTGAGGTCATCAGTCCCCTGGACTTAGAACTACTTAAACCTAACTAACCTAAGGACATCACACACATTCAGGCCCGAGGCAGGATTAGAACCTGCGACTGTAGCAGCAGGGCGATTCCAGACTGAAGCGCCTAGAACCGCTCGGCCACAGCGGCCGGTGACATCATCCTCCAGTCGTGCAACATAATAAGGAAGTTTTCGCACAAACTTCTCCAAGATTTCCCTGAGATACTCCACAACTACGGCTTCTGAGGCAGGGGGTTTACAAAAGCATCCGTGTACCATGTTTCATCCACTTTTAATTCTAATATTCACCCGAAATTATTTTGCATTCGGAATCTGTACTAATTCCATTACATGCTATCGCGCTATTTACGGTTATAAACACGGCTCCATCACCGGCCTCCAACTTTTCTTTGCGATATAGAGTCTACATCTGCATCTACATCTACGAGGTGCATTCAGGTTCTAAGGCCTCCGATTTTTTTTCTCCGGACTGGAAAGAGATAGAAACATGCGCATTGTTTTAAAATGAGGCCGCGTTCATTGTCAATACGTCCCAGAGATGGCAGCACCGTATGGCAGATGGAATTTTACTGTCAGCGGCGAGAATGAGAACTGTTTTAAATACTTAAAATGGCGACGTTTTCCTTACTTGAACAGCGTGCAATCATTCATTTTCTGAATTTGCGTGGTGTGAAACCAATTGAAATTCATTGACAGTTGAAGGAGACATGTGGTGATGGAGTTACGGATGTGTCGAAAGTGCGTTCGTGGGTGCGACAGTTTAATGAAGGCAGAACATCATGTGACAACAAACCGAAACAACCTCGAGCTCACACAAGCCGGTCTGACGACATGATCAAGGAAGTGGAGAGAATTGTTTTGGGGGATCGCCGAATGACTGTTGAACAGATCGCCTCCAGGGTTGGCATTTCTGTGGGTTCTGTGCACACAATCCTGCATGACGACCTGAAAATGCGGAAAGTGTCATCCTGGTGGGTACCACGAATGCTGACGGACGACCACATGGCTGCCCGTGTGGCATGTTGTCAAGCAATGTTGACGCGCAACGACAGCATGAATGGGACTTTCTTTTCGTCGGTTGTGACAATGGATGAGACGTGGATGCCATTTTTCAATTCAGAAACAAAGCGCCAGTCAGCTCAATGGAAGCACACAGATTCACCGCCACCAAAAAATTTCGGTAACCGCCAGTGCTGAAAAAATGATGGTGTCCATGTTCTGGGACAGCGAGGGCGTAATCCTTACCCATTGCGTTCGAAAGGGCACTACGGTAACAGGTGCATTCTACGAAAATGTTTTGAAGAACAAATTCCTTCCTGCACTGCAACAAAAACGTCCGGGAAGGGCTGCGCGTGTGCTGTTTCACTAAGACAACGAACCCACACATCGAGCTAACGTTACGCAACAGTTTCTTCGTGATAACAACTTTGAAGTGATTCCTCATGCTCCCTACTCACCTGACCTGGCTCCTAGTGACTTTTGGCTTTTTCCAACAATGAAAGACACTCTCTGTGGCCGCACATTCACCAGCCGTGCTGCTATTGCCTCAGCGATTTTCCAGTGGTCAAAACAGACTCCTAAAGAAGCCTTCGCCGCTGCCATGGAATCATGGCGTCAGCGTTGTGAAAAATGTGTACGTCTGCAGGGCGATTACGTCGAGAAGTAACGCCAGTTTCATCGATTTCGGGTGAGTAGTTAATTAGAAAAAAAATCGGAGGCCTTAGGACTTGAATGCACCTCGTACATCTACATCCATATTATCCAAAGCATTGTGAAGTGGTGAGGGTACTTCCCATTGTACCAGTTATTAGCCGGCCAGAGTGGCCGGGCGGTTCTAGGCGCTACAGTCTGGAGCCGAGCGACCGCTACGGTCGCAGGTTCGAATCCTGCCTCGGGCATGGATGTGTGTGATGTCCTTAGGTTAGTTAGGTTTAATTAGTTCTAAGTTCTAGGCGACTGATGGCCTCAGAAGTTAAGTCTCATAGTGCTTAGAGCCATTTGAACCATTTTTGAACCAGTTATTAGGCTTCTTCCCTTACCATTCATGTATGGAGAGCGGGGAAAATTACTTTTCCAATTCCTCTGTGTGCAATGTAATTAATCTAACCTTGTCTATCAATCCCTACGGGAGCTATACTTAAGAGTTGTAGTATATTCCTAGATTTATCATTGAAAGCTGGATCTTGGAACTTTGTAAGTACGTTTTCTCGGGATAGCCTGCGTCTATCCTCATGTGTGTGCCAATCGGAATTTGAAAATTTGTTGCTATTCACCTATGGTTTCAGCCTATTCTCTGCTCGTAGTTCTATGTGGGTATTATTACTCTTTATAAGCGAGACTGTTTCTCGGAATTTTCCATAGGTGCTCCTGCAAATAGGTAATTTTTTATTAACATATTTTTTCTCCGATGTGTTATTCTCAGCTCTGCGAAGTTGGTACGTAATTTATCGAGTTTTTGAAGGTGTTTCTCCATCATAAAAAGCATATATATACCACTTGCTGTGTTATCCCGTAGCCGCTTCTTGCAAGCAGTGCACGTCAGACCTAATAAGGGGGTCCTACACTTCTCCACTCCCTCCAAGATCGTCACAGAATAAGCTGAGGGTTTGGTTTAATCTGTCGAGGACGACGATCGGTTCTGTGAACGATGCTGCAAAACGTCAGCTCAGCTTCCACTCTGCGTCCGAGGATACCTGTCTCCCACAAAGCACTAAGATCCCTGTAGGAACTGAGAATGACCTCTGAAGCCAGGTGGTAGAGATCATTTGTGCCAGCATGAGCCACGATTTGTATCCATTTGGACCCAGTTTCGATGCTCGAGACGACCCAGAAAGGGCACATTTCTACCTATGCGAAAACCGCGTTGTCCCTCTGTGCTGTCGACTGTTTGCACTGGATACGTAGTTTCCTTGTAGTGGCACACATTTAAGTTTCTGTCGCCGACATTTCCCGTCGTTGTCCTTGGAATTTCGAGCTGCTCATCTTACACTGGTGTAAACTGCTGTTTCTTCTGAGAATCCTTGTTTGCAAGAATGCTCAACACTTCACATGGATCTCGGGAACTAGACATTTATCTAACAACACATCTGTAAAGTTCAGAATAAACATCTGTGCCCCTACAATGAAAAATGACGAGTGCCGAGGTTCCAGCGTAGTCAAACACACAGCTGTCAACTCATTTTTCCTAAATTTTCTATAAATGTGAAGTATAGGGCCCAGACCCACAAATGAAGTGCATCGTCCTGACGTAGCATGACGCAGATTGTACTAATGTGGGCATAGATATCTTGTTGTAACGCTGAAAGAAGTTTCTGGGAAAGCGTGGAGAGTATATTGATCATCTGCGTGTGCCAGTGCTTCAGTACGGAGTGTCAACGTAGCTGTCACCTGTGGAATATAATTTGTTCGCCACATGATTGTCATTTTACATTTTGTAATCTTACCCTCCCACACATTACCATTATAATTTCCTGCCTTTGCACAAATTTTGAAAGCTTCGAGAGGCGTAAGATGTACAAAAGAAAAACTTTTTACTTATCTTGATTATCTCGTCGTTGTCGTTGTAGTTGCTGGCTCCAAATCTTGTTGTGTTTGGGGTACATTCTCGCTGCTGAAATTTTGATTAAACGTTCTGGCTTCCTGAAGACGATATAATTGATGAAGATTTGCCTGTGGCTAGGTATATCTTTTTATTTTAACTCATTCTTCAAAATCACACCGACTTTACAATTTTCAGTTCTATCACACCACAGATTACATTATTGGTGCCAGTGCTTTAGTACGGAGTGTCAACGTAGCTGTCACCTGTGGAATATAGTTTGTTGTTGCTGGCTCCATCAGACTTACATTCTGCCGCACTCACAATTTCCAAAGAGTGTACAAAGCAAAATAGTTTACAAACTTTCTATACAGGAGAAGAATCTTTACCAAATTATATCACTATTTTATAAATACATCCAGAAATAAATGTAATAATTTGCGTTCGATTGTACGATTAATAATATGAATTCTAAGTATGCCAGAAATATCGTAATTTCAAATATTTTTAAAAGAAGAGTGATTTTAACTGCTAGTACATATCGATTGTAACACATTAATTTCTTTTTATTCATTTTAGCCTGAAATATAATACATCGTATACAAAATAATATGATGTTCATTCAGTTAAACAGCCGAGAATGTTCACCTATACAAGAATCGAGAGTACACATGGTATCGGCTATTTCTATAGAAAAAAAAGTACCTTAATAAATATACTCTATCTGACGAAAAGTATTCGGAAACCTACTAGTGCATATTAATATAGAGTGTGTACATTCCTTATGGAGGCTTGAGGTGTACTGGGGTCGCTTTCAGTGAGGTGCCTGAATATTTGTGGGGGAGTGGAACCCGATTCTTCCTCAAGAGCCAAAACCAGGGGAGGTAACGATGTAGGACGCTGGGGGTCTACAGCGAAGACGACGTTTAGGCTCATCCGAAAGGTGTTGCGTTGGGTTCAGCTCGGGACTCTGGCCAGGCCAGTCTCTTTCGGGAATGGTATTGTCAACAAACCCTTGCCTCGCAGATGCTGGTATATGACAGCATGCAATCTCGTGCTGATAAAAGCAATCACCGACTCTGAACTGTTCCTCTGCTGTATGTAGCACACAGTGTAGTAAAAAGAGTTCATATGCTTCCGTACTTAGCGTGTTCTTAAGCTCAGTGGGAATACCACACCCTAACTGCGAAAAATACCCCCATCCCGTAACACCACATCCTCTCTTCTTCACTCTTGGCACTAGACATGATGACAGGTAACGTTCTCCTGGCATTTGTCAAATCCAAATCCATCTGTCGAATTGTCACAGGCTATAGTGTGATTCATCACTCCAAATCAGTCGAATTCAGTCTTCATCCACTGTCCACAATTGTCGCTCTTTTCATCACTTTAAGTGTGGCTTAGCATTGCCTACAGAAATATGTGGCCTATGAGGAGCTACTCGGCCTTCTACCTCATTCTTTTAAGCTCCATGTGCACAGCTACTGTACTGCTGGTAGAACTCTGCAACTCACGAGTGATCATTCCTGATTTCATGCGACTTCTAACAAGCACCTTCCGCAAGGCTCGTCGGTCCCTGTCCTGTAATACAGGACGTCTGCCTGTCGTTGGTTTAACTGTGGTTGCTCCTTCACGTTTCTATTCACGGTCACATCTCCAACAGCCGACTTGGGAAGCTTTAGAAAGTATCTAATGTCCCTGATGGATTTCTTACTCAGGTGACATCCAATTACTAGTCGATTTTCGAAGCCACTGAGCTCTTCTGTCCGACCCATTTTGCTGTTACTGCTTACCTACTGACAACACAATACTCCTCACCTCCTTTAAATTGCCGGTTCCACCTTTCGTGAAACCTGGTGATCGATTCGGCATTACAGGAGGTGTCCGGAGACGTATGATCGCATAGTGAATACTGTGTTATTCATAAGTAGCCTACCTTTGGGTTTGCAAACTTTCTGCACGAAAGCTACAGGACATACAGAAAAATGACACATATCAGTGTATAGAGCATCTCTTCAAGTTTCCAGTCATAACAAGTGCCGTGGCATAGTTTCATGGCGCACCACTTGTCAGAACATGTAGACAAATCATCCGCTGCGTATTGTCGTAGCGAATAAGCTCGCCGTGTACATAGGAAACCCGATGTGCAGAATTTCAATGCAGAATGCTACTGTTGCACCTTTCTGAACAACATCGAGTTCGATTAAGAGCTCGCACTGATCTTCCACCCGTATTGACGTTAGCCATGTGACAAATGGTGACCATATTGAGGGTCTGTAATGTGAGTTACGCTCTATCCACTTATATGTATCTATTTTTTATGTCTTGTAGTTCTCTCGCACTCGTCTTCCGAAACCCCGAAGCTACTTATGAATAACCCTGTATAACCCTGTGTGAAAAGTCGACAAATGGCTCTGTTATACATTTCTGTTATTGTTGGATCAAATGGCTCTAAGCACTATGGGACTTAACATCTGAGGTCATCAGACCCGTAGCCTTAGAACTCATTAAGCCTAACTAACCTAAGGACATCACACACATCCATGCCCGAGGCAGGATTCGAACCTGCGACCGTAGCAGCAGCGCGGTTCAGGACTGAAGCGCCTAGAACCGCTCGGTCACAACGGCCGGCCGTTATTGTTGTTTCATACCTCTAACTTTATATGTGCTATCAGCGGTTAAAAGCATATCACTCTTCAGCCGAATACACAGTATAGAAACATTATAATAAAGAAGATGATACATATAAATAGTTTCTTAATTTTATTGAAATATGATTTTTCATAGATATTATTGAAAATCTTATACACGATTTTCATAGACGTTACTGAAAATTAGCCCTTTCCCTGTGGCTTCGTTGCATATGCTTTCGACAAATATATTGCACACACCTCTTCTTCCCCCCTATCTGTATCCATTTCTTTCTCCCCCATCTCCCCGTCCACCTCATCTTTCCACCACTATTTGTCTGTCTACTTCTCCCCATTCCCTTTGCCTCTCCATCTCCTTCCCCCCCTCTCTGTATCCATTTCCTATACCTCCTCCTTATGTGTATCTCCTCCTCCACCTCTCTGCCCATCTCCTCCTCCCCACCTCTCTATCCATCTATTCCTCTTCCCCCTATTTCTATCCATCTCATCCTGCCCCATCTGTCTATCTCCTCCCCCCCTCCCCCTCCATCTCCTCTTCTGTCCCTCCCTCTCTGTCCATATACTCCTCCCCCCTCCTTCTCTGCCTATCTCCTCCTCCCCCTCTCTCCCTGCCCATCTCCTCTTTCTCTCCCTCTCCATCTCCTCCTGCTCGCTCTCTCTATCCACCTCCCCCTGCCTCCTCTCTCTCTGCCCTTCTCCTCCTGCCCCCGTCTCCCAATTCACATCCTCCTCGCCCCTCTACCTATCGATCTCCTCCTCATCCTCTCACTTCCATTCCTTCCTCTCTCCATCACGACCTTCCCCCAGCTGTGCCTACCGTATGTGTAGCCCCTGCAAAACAGGTCCATAAAGCAGGCCGATAGTAATCTCACAAGACGCCTTTTCTCTAGAGTAGCCTACGTCAGGAGTCTGAAATACGTTTTTTGCTACGCAAAGCAGGCCGATATTACACCAACACAACACACCTGTCATACATGGCAACCTACACAGTGGGGGACTGGAAAACCGTTTCTTTCCCTTGACGTGTACATCTAAAAAAAAAAAATAAAGAATCGTACGATCACTGAAAGTTCAAGATCTACACCGAGATTGGATAGTTGGAAAAGGAAAGGTCAGACACACTGTAGGGTCGTAGAGTGACAGTGTAAGTAAATGATCTAGTGGGTTTAAATTGTAGATATGATGGTAGGTGGAGGAAGATGTGTGGCTAAAAACAGACATCGGGAGGTGGGGAGGGGAACTAGGGTGCAGGGTGGACCAGAATATGGAGAGGTAAGGAGCAAGGAAAATGGAGACAGAGAAGGGGAACCCTTATTTGAGGGAAGACAGACAGGGAAGAGATCGAGCTGATAGGATAGATAAATATATGGATGGCTTTCATTGTATATGTGAGGAGTTCATAGAATATGTGGAAAGAATATGAAGTGTATGTAGGTCTGGTGGGATGTGTCTTCATAGGTGTGACAGTATACCAGGATTTAAAACTGTTGTGGAAATAATAAGGTTATTCGTTTCTAATTTACGGAGGTGTTGTTATGCAGATATACAGAGGTGCTCTGTGTGAACGAAGAGAGGTGTGAACTCGATGATACGGTAATGGATACATGTGGGCGAAGGTAAACGAATGCAGAAGGCAAGGCGGAGTTCATGGCGTTCAGAGTATTGAAGGGAACGATAGACTATGGTGTAGGAGAGGATAGGTCGGATATCGGTAAAGAGTGGAAAGCACCGTTCCATCACGTCACTGACGATAGCACAATAACTATTACCGGTGGACTACGGTTGGGTGAACGAAACTAAGAGTTACACTGAAATGGAGATCGTTTGACATCTCCGGAAAAGACTGATGCTAATTGTGGGCAACAAGCATTTATTCACAGACAGGAATGTAGAAATTGGCATGAAGATTCAACTGGCAGGGGGGGTCTTTACCACTCCTTCTGATTAACAAGTTCGAAACGAGAACAGGTACCTTACTTAGAAGTTATGTATTTTAAGAAGTTAAGCATGGATCACTTCGTCTGAAATGTTAATGTCACATGTTATAACAATAATTCTAATTGATTTTTTCTGTCGTGTTCATCGTCATTAGCCGCGTTGTACTGGGATCTTTGGCGCAAGTATTCGACTTCCGAGCACATTTGCAATGTACTATATTTTTCACACTTCGAAGGCGAGTCCTACCTCTTTTGATGCTTTCCACCCAGGGTCCTTTAGTCTGTCGTCTTTTCTTGGTAGTACACATACTACTCGTACGGCTATTCGAAAAATAAGGCCCGATCGGTCGCGAAATGGAAATCACAGTGAAAATTTAAAAAATCTTTTATTTGCAACAGCTAGCTACATCTTCCAGCTACTTCTCCACATAGTCGCCGCTCCGTCTCAGACATTTTGTCGAACCATTGTACCAATTTTCCAATATCCTCGTCATAGAAGGCAACCATCTGTGCTTTCTGCCAATTCCCTACGCTGATCTGCAGCTTCTTGTTTGTGCCAAAATGTTGTCTTGATAGCCAGCAATTCATGTGAGCAGAGGTAAAAATCAGAGGGAGGCAAGTCTGGGCTGTAAGGTAGGTGATCAAAGACTTACCATCGAAAATGCTGCAGGAGTGTTGTCGTTGTTTCTGCTGCGTACGGCCGAGCATTCTCACGAAGGAGGACATGCATGACAGGTTCTGTAGGCTGCATGAAATCAGGCGAAATCTCTCACAGGCATTCATTCTTGGCGGGAGACACTACTTTCTCGGCGCCTTTACGTGCTCACTGTGCGCTCAGAACTGAAGAGATGTGATGCAATCAGCGGGTGCACCAGAATCATTGTCCAACACATCAATGCAAAGCTTCATCGGATTTTTCACTGTGGTTTCCATTTCGCGATCGATCGGACCTTATTTTCCGAACAGTCCTCATATTTTGTCTAGACTTTCTGTTAAGACAGTATTACGTTGGTCAAACTTGTCTGATTTTCTCATATATCGGAAACAGGTACGGAATCTGTCTTACAGATTCTCTCTCCTTTCGTCAACTCTTTTGTACCCGACTGAATATTTGGGATTTTTTCTGTGTAAGTCGAGATGTTCATCCCACTTCTTTTTTGTCTGACAAGTTTCTACCCCATACAGCAGCATTGAGGAAAGCACAAAACGCGAAAAACTATCTCAGGACAAAGGCTCAGTGACTAGGAGAAGGTAGGTGAGATTGACTAGTTTCGAAACTTTAGGTAAGAGATCTTCCGAGATCCGCGATATCTGGTGTTTTCAATATTTCCTTCACTCATGAAAGTCTGATGCTTGCAGTTTTCCTTAAATGTAAAGTTTACAAACAAACTTTAAAATGTTACTGCAATAATAGCTGTTTATATTTTTAATGAGTTGAATCTAAAACCTTGGTAATAGGGAGAAAGGGACTAGTGAGGAAAATTAAAAGTATAATGAACAAACGTACAGTACATTATGACTCAAATTCTCATTATTTAAAATATTATGTACATTGAATTGTAAATCAATAAATGTATACTTATGTTGATCAGTTTAACAAAGAGTTAGTTTCATGTTTTGCACTTCAAACATTATGGGGACTGACGACGGTACGTTCACACAGCAACTTCGTGATTAAAGGTTTAGCTCGAGCGCTGTCAGATAAATACTTCACCCATTCACTGACATATTTATTCCTCCAGACATGGGTAAAAGTTAGTGATCAACAGATGTGGGATATTTAGCTTGCCGATCCTTCTGAGGCACTGGTAACCGACCACAGTCTTTTTTTCACAATTTCTGTATGGTACTGGCTAGGACATAGTCCTAGGTATCAGTATATAACATTGTGTTTGTTGATCGATTTCATCAAAGTGATCGTACGTTTTCTCCTTTATTCTACAAAGTTTTTGATGAACAATTCTTTCCTGTACATTTGTTTATGTTTTGAATACATCACGATACACTGGCTGTGACAGTGGTGTTACATAAGGGAGACAATTAACTTTTATTTCTCTGTTCCCGTAAAACAACGCTTTGTTAGAAGTGCATCAGCTTTCATGGCAGACTATATTCTATGAGCACTGTCCCATCCATGAGAACAAACTTCTCCAGAAAAGCTTTTACAATAAAAAAAACTATCTATACATATATTTATTTGGGTTTTGTTAATGACCAGTAATGAAGCATTATAAACGTTTTTCAGTGCAGAGGCGTTTTTTGATTTTCCTACTTTGTTTTCCCCAATAATTAATACAAAGCACAGTAGTACTTATGCTTTTATTTTTTCTAGCTATTGAGTGTAGTCTATGAAGTGAAAATATTGGCTGGAAGCATCCAACAAATAAACGACGGTTTCGTCAAGATTATAAATTTGGCCATATATTAATTTCCCCATAAAAATAAACTGTTCAAATCGTCTTTTGAATTTTGCACTGCCAATGGCATCGATCGAGAATAGCTGCAGTAGGCGTTGTTAACGAATTACGTGTCGATTATTGTATCGTTGCAGCCAGTAGTACAGTAGTATTGGTACAAGCCCTCCAGTTGCGAATTCCGCCACTGATAGCTCCACTTCTGGTGTGGAAGAATTGGTGTTCCCCTCCCATCCCAGCATCTCTTCATTGATCTTAAAGTAGCACCTGCTGTGAGTTACTACGAATGAGGGTGGGATGTGATCATATGATGAAATATATTACTTGGTTTTTGTTGTGCTTGTGTATGGTCGCTTAATTGTACGTATGTGGCTGAGTGTGTGGGCATATGTCTGTGTGTAGAAGTAGCGGGACATGGGTTGAGTTTTGTGGTCTTCCGGCTGCAGGTAAAGGAAGTGATGTATAATGCGGAAACAAGTGAGTGTATTTACGTGACTAGTTTCCTTCTGGATAAATGACAGTCCCTATCCATATCCAACACCTATGAAATAACGAAAATAAAACTAAGGATACGGGGTCAGGGATTTTCTCTGCCTCGTGATGGCTGGGTGTTGTGTGCTGTCCTTAGGTTAGTTAGGTTTAAGTAGTTCTAAGTTCTAGGGGACTGATGACCATAGATGTTAAGTCCCATAGTGCTCAGAGCCATTTGAACCAAAACTAAGGATAATTTGTAATATATAACTACAAATCGGAGACGCTGAAGTACAAACACGATAGGTGCTATAAAGAAACAAGGAACAGAGTAGTGGAATAGTCAACCTTAATGTCTTGGACGGTGATTGCTCTCGATGCAGCATGAAGATTAATGTTTGATATATAGAATGTACGTCGACATCACAAAAATGTTCATCCCATGAATTTTAATCATTCTAATTTCAGGATTGTTTTGTATCACTGAGTACCACTGGGATCATAAAGACCTCAAGTATTATACACGATTATTGGCTGTATTTTAATGCCGCGCGGAGTGGCCGTGCGGTGTAAGGCGCCATGTCACGGATTGCACCCCCCCTCCCGCAGGAGGTTCGAGTCCTCCCTCGGTCATGGGTGGGTGTGTTGTTCTTAGCATAAGTTTGTTTAAGTAGTGTGTAAGTCTAGGGACCGATGACCTCAGCAATTTAGTCCCTTAGGAATTCACACACGTTTGAACAGTTTTTATTTTAATGAACTAACATAAAAACATACTCTACAGTTGTTCAACATAACAGTCATCATTATATTTTCATAAATGTTAGAGTTAAGAAACAAAAATAAATTTAGACTTCGATCATACAGATCCCAGAGGTGCTCAGTGAAAAAGCTACGAATAAATTTTAATGTATTGTAAATATCAAACAGAACAAAACATCATTGGATACAATTGACTCATAGGGAGAAAGTCGATTATTTTGAAAATAATAGTTTTCATAGCATGGGAGATATATAGTGGGTTTACCACTGGGCAGAAGTGTCAGTATTCAGGTATATGACAGGAACGAGTATTTGAAGCAAAGAAGTTCAGTAAATATGGGCTCTTAAATGCATACCTTAAAGGTAAGAGTACATCCTCATCTTAGATACTATGAAACAAATCACTTCTACTGCAAGCTCTTTTCTTTCCATATTTTGAGAGGTGTTAGTATGGACCAAAACTAGAAAAAAATCTCCAGCAAACATGGGATCTAAAGTGCATACATTAATAGCTATGAGCACATGCTCATCTTCACACATTTTCTGCTGAACAAGTGAGCATAGCTAGGTATGCATTTTAGAGACCATGTTCACTAGACATTTTTTTTGTTTTATTCTGTGCTACCTCCTCCCAAAATATGGAAAGCAAAACACGTATTTTCTGCTGAACAAGTGATCATAGCTAGATATGCATTTTAGAGACCATGTTGACTAGACATTTTTTTCTTATTTTGGTCCGCACTACCTCCTCCCAAAATATGGAAACCAAAACACATATTTTCTGCTGAAGAAATGATCATAGCTAGGTATGCATTAGACCATGTTGACTAGACATTTTTTTTATTTTGGCCCACACTACCTCCTGCCAAAATATGGAAAGCAAGGAGCTGGCAGTAGATGAGATTTGATTCACAGTATCGAAGATAAAGAAGGGTTCATAGTACTGAAGTTAGGCGTTTTAGAAGCCGTGTTTACTAGACTTTTTTTCTTCGAATAGTCTTTCCTGTCATATCCCTGAATAACAACCATTCCTCCTGCGACCACGTGTATTTCCAATATGATTATAGGGTAATATTGAGCCAAGTGATACTACTAGGATTACAACAACAGATTAGGCGAGAAACCCTTACAATGGGTACAAAAATAAGCGGGAAATAATATTTGCATTTTCGCAGGTGTTTCATATAACAGCTGTTCATTCTGTTTTCACACATTTTACATTCAAGAAATAAACAAATAGTTTAAATTTTTTTTTTACCACAGTGGTAGTCGGTGCAATAAACATGAATAACATTTATTGTGATGTAAGTATAAAAGTGAACAAAACAGCAATGGATACAATTGACTCAGGAGGAGAAAGTCATATACACTCTAAAAAGGAACCCCTTGAGTGCGAGGTCACGAAAGACCAATGATGTTTGCGGCATTCGACGCCCCACATATTGTCAACCAACCACAGTATTGGTTGCTAATGGCAGTAGTGGGCGGAACTGGATGTATGCAATGGTGACCACAGCATGAGGCTCCAGAGTGTAGATGAACTGCTTAGTCGACAAAACAGTGCTACAGTGCTAGTGTTGTTGATACAAAGCAGAGCAGTGGCAACGATAAAACAAAGCAAACATTGCATTATATCTACAACAACAGTTGCCGAAGTTGACATTTCGGCCGGCCGAAGTGACCGAGCGGTTCTAGGCGCTTCAGTCTGGACCGCGCGACCGCTACGGGCGCAGGTTCGAATCCTGCCTCGGGCATGGATGTGTGTGATATCCTTAGGTTAGCTAGGTTTAAGTAGTTCTAAGTTCTAGGGGACTTATGACCTCAGAAGTTAAGTCCCATAGTGCTCAGAGCCATTTTTGACATTTCGTCGGAAAGGAACCCAAGGAATTTCACTGAGTGAGAAACACGTGACAGATGAAATATTAGAATTTCTGCAAGATGAGTCAGTGGAGTGTGTGATGTCGTATACCTTCGACTGTGTGGACAATGTACATGAGAAATACAATGATGACGATACTTGCTTAAAAAGTGAAAGTGATACTGAAACAGGTATCGAGCCATGTAGTTCATCATACTTGTCGGACAGGAAGCCACAATCCTCGTCTCCAGTGAAACGTAGCAAAGGACAATCGTTGTTCAAGGAGCGGGTGCCAAACGTAACTACATACCTGGAAGATCATTCGCAGCATAGTAAAAAAAAAAAAAAAAAAAAAAAAAAGAACAGATTTGGAATGAGTCCGCAGCAGTATGACCGTGTAATGCATAAGAAAAACTACGGCTATTCGCGGGAGGACGAGGAGCACTTGTTGCAAAAACTAAAGTTTGCGAGTTTCGAAGACGCTCGATACAGTTTACGGACGTGCATGACCGTGATCTACTACATGATGCACATCAAATTACGCGCGACGTAGGTTACAGTGATTTCAAGGGAAGCAAGGGATGGCTGCATAACTTCAAACATTGCTACATAATTTAAGATGTAAGGTAACGAAATTTGAAACAAAACATCAACTTGACGATGCACATATTGCTGTGGAATCAGCTCGAAAATTTGTAGCTCAGATAGAACAAACTTATCCCAGCGTTCTATAAGGAATTTGTTTTCAACTCCACCTGTCGGGATTTGAACAGGAAATGCAAATGAAAGGAATCCTGGAAATTATAGGTACCAAGAGAGTTGTATCAAGATCAACTAACTTCATTGCCTAAATGCATTCATATACAATTTCGCTAGATTGTAAATTGGCTGGAAAGTTATTCATTGTGCTGTGAGAAGTTGGAGGAGCTTTACCCCTATCAACCTTTCTCTTGTGCGTGATCTTGCAAGGGCAGTAGGCAATATTAACGTCACAGTGAGAAATAGTAGGAAAATGGGCATAAGAGAGCTACAACTATGGTATAAGCACTGCTTTTGGTCAATAGCTGCTCAAAATAATTAGCTCCTGCTTGATTCCCGGCCTGCATATAAAAAGCAAACTGAAAACTGTCCCTCCTGAAAAGTGTATGACATTGCAGTACAAACCACCTAGAAACATTGGACAAATTCAGCCTCTGGATGTTTCCTTTTTCCGTGCCTATAATCGTTTTATCGCAGTATCAGTAGCTACGCCTTTTAAAGGATACCCAGTTTCACAAAAAGCCCCACGACAGACTGTTTCACTTTCGGTTGCATGCCATCACATTCCATCAGTTCTCATCACCCTGTTACACCAGTATGTTTCTATGTGCATTCTTGAAGAGTGAATGCCAAACTGAACGTCTTCCACGTTTTGTAACTCCCAAAGAGTTCGCCTTCGATCTTGATGGTGCAAAACTTTGTGGTCACTGTTGCTCGCTGTTTTTCATTCGATGTTCATGGTTTGTTTTGAGCATTTCTTGAATGTCAACGATGTCCATTTTGTGACGTGTAATACAAACATCCCATGGAAGGTTGATCTCAGCACCTCCCGGACACATTTTCTGTCGCCGTCCTGATCCACATGGTGAGTCATTAGCAACTAATGTTTTTCCTGGCGTAATCGTTAACACAACAGTTTCAAATGAACCTTATTAAAGACTGAACTTGTAACCTAGCACTCAAGGGGTTCCTTGTAAGACAGAAAAAGCGACGGACCACGAAGGAATTATGCAAGTTGGTCACAGATCGTTATTCATACGGGTATCGACGGAAAATGCAAAACTGTAAATTTCGGCAGCCGATGGATGAATGTGTGACGCTGCAGTGCAATTTCACCGCGCAGCGGGTAAGGAGAGTAAACAGGGGACTTGTCTATACCAGGGAATAAAATCTTGGCGAATTTCATTCTGTGTAGTCATTTGGACAGGAACTATGCCTGGCAGACATGCGCTTGAACAATATACACAGATGTCGGCATTTGAGAGAGGATCTGTAGTTGGTCTCAAAGAATCTGGTTATATCTGAAAAGGAGCGATACCATTATTCGAACACAGCCGTGAAGAAGGAAGCGGTCGACGTAGAGAGACGAGAGAACGTGAGGACCGAGTAATCGTCAGACAGGCACTCAGAGCCCCGGATTCATCATTATCGTCGATTCGATGTGTAACTGATGCTTCTGTGATCACAAGCACCATTAATAGGCGGTTCAGAGAAAGGGGGCAGAGCTTAAGGGGCCCATTGCGTCGACTACCTTTGGCCTCTGTACACCAACAAGCCTGTTTGCAGTGGTGTCAGGCACATTCGGCCTGGAATCTCATTGACCGGAGTAGAATTGTCTTCAGTGATTAGTCGACGATATTCTACGCCCCGCTGTGTCACTCTTCATGGCAAGCCATTCTGAGCTTACATTTTAGCAAGATAATTCCCGGCCGCACACAGTGAGAGTCTCTATTGCTTGTCTTTATGCTTGCTAAACCCTCCCTTGGCCAGTACGGTCGCCAAATTTCTCTCCAACAGAGAACGTTTGGAACATTACGAGCAGAGCTCTCCAACCAGCTCGGGATTTTGAGGATCCGACGTGCCAGTTGGACAGAATTTTTCACGATATACCTCAGGAACACATCCAACAACTCTGTCAATTAATGCCAAACCGAATAACCGCTCGCATAACGGCCAGAGGTGGAGCAATGCGTTATTGCCTTGCTCAATTTTTGACGTTCTTTTTCTTGAATAAATCATCAAATTTTTCTGAAATTGTAATCACTTATTTGTCTTTACATGTACATCACATCTACCGATTTCCATCCCATTCGGATAATTCCTTTATGTTGCGTCGCTTTTTTTTGTAAACAAGGTAAGTCTATGCTCAAACGTATATATTCCATCATAAAATGAGCTGGATAATCACAGCAGATCTTAGCTGTTAAGAAGTTGTTTAGCCCGAGGGCCGCATGAGATGCTGAGTTCATTAACATTATAATGGCTCTGAGCACTATGCGACTTAACTTCTGATGTCATCAGTCGCCTAGAACTTAGAACTAATTAAACCTAATTAACCTAAGGACATCACACACATCGATGCCCGAGGCAGGATTCGAACCTGCGACCATAGCGTTCGCTCGGTTCCGGACTGCAGCGCCTAGAACCGCACGGCCACTCCGGCAGGCCATTAACATATTAAAAATATTATAAATATATAAAATATTATATATGTAAATATATTATAAATACATAAAAGTACTATAAATTAGTATGTAGATGTGGGCAATGGGAAACCAAGTCGGCCCCTGACTGGGTAGCATGGCAGTTCGCTGTGGTCACCAAGCTCAGACGCCACGACATTCATCCCTAGGAGCTGGAGAAATCATATGGGTATACGTGACTCTGATGTTTATCGGAAAATCTGTTAGTTTGAGTGCAACACGTTGACGAGATGTGGTACAGTAATTGTGATAATTGCATATAGCTACCCGCACTCACAGATCTATTACGTTGGTTCATAAGTTTGTAGCGTTTTCGTTTTGCATGTTGGTATTCCGGTTGATATGGGTTTATCTATCGACTGTTATTTTTCATTGTACTTCACTGTTGGTGTTTGAATTTACATGTCATCATTTTGTCATTTGGAGGTAGTGAGTGGAGCTATGGGCGCTACAAAATTGAGCGCCAAGTAAGGAAATCGGAACATTTCCACCATATTCTTCTGTTTGAGTTCAATAGAGGGGTAACAGCAGCAGAGGCAGCCAGAAACATTTGCACGGTAAGAAAATGGTTTTCTCATTTTAAGAAGGATCGTTTTGGCGTTAGTGACTTTCCACGTTCAGTAAGACCTTCGGGGCTTGATGAAGATTGTTTAAACGCATTACCCACAATGAACCACGCCAGTGCAATCGTGACTGGTATATGTGATGAACTGTGATCAATCAACCATGGTGCGACATTTTCTTGCCATAGGGAAGGCTCAAAAATCGGGTGTATGGGTACCACATGTGCTAAGCCAAAATCACAAAAATCTGCGGTTGGCCATATGTGCATCTCTGCTTCCTTGTCCTCAGTTGGCTCGCAAACATCACCGACCATTCCTATCCTGTACCGTTACTGGGGACGGGAAGTGGTGTCTTTATGATAACGTAAGGAAAAGCAAGAAATGGTTGAAACAAATCACCAATTTCCCGTACAAAGACCTACACTCGTCCACAAAAGGTATTTTTATACATCTGTTGGAACACCAGCGGTGTGGTGTACTACAAATTGCTTCCCCGAGGTGTAATCATCACTGTCAGCACTTATTGTCAACATCTGAGGCGTCTTTCATACGCAGTCTAAGAACAACGATCAGGAAGACTGTGTGAAGTGATACTATTCCACGACAACAACCCCCCCCCCCCCCTCGCACTCTGCTAGAATGACAAAAAAATCACTACACAGGAGTTGGACTGGGAAGTCATTCCGCTTCCACCTTATTCACCTCATCTTTCGCCTTCAGATTTTCACCTTTTCCGCTCCCTATAGAACAGACTTCAAGGAACTTCCTCCCCAGATGAAAATGCGCTCTGCAGCAACCTAATACTGCCGCCAGTACCTCTTCTCCTACCTCTCAAATTTTACAGACGTTCTCCTGCAAAAAAAATGGTTCAAATGGCTCTGAGCACTATGGGACTTAACTTCTGAGTTCATCAGAACCCTAGAACTTAGAGCTACTTAAACCTAACTAACCTAAGTACATCACACACATCCATGCCCGAGGCAGGATTCGAACTGCGACCGTAGCGGTCGTGCGGTTCCAGACTGTAGTGCCTAGAACCGCTCGGCCACTCTGGCCGGCGTTCTCCTGCAGAACTGCGGGACTGCCACTCGTGGTAGAAAGGATATAACGGTGGAATAGCTTAGCCACAACCAGGGAGACTGGTCCCAGAAAGAATTATCATACTGCAAAGGAGAGTGCGCAGATTTGATACTTGCTGGCACATCATAACTGTTTGCCGGACCTTTGCTTGTCGCGGGCGAATCTCTCCGCCTCACCAACAATGTATGCTACAGCCTCTTTACCAATTCTCCACTGCCATTACATGTATCAGATACTTGTCTTGCAGATTTCTTATAACCTATTAACACAATGTCTACAACGATCAAATTAAGAAAATTTCTCTCATACGTCATGATAAGTGGTTCACTCAGTTTGATTATATGATTGGCAGTCTACATGTGCTATCCGAATTTAAGAAATACAAATATTTTGGTTTGAAAAATAAGAAATGTGAATTATGTTGTAATTGACATACGAAAATAAAAGATCTAATGGTTCAAATGGCTCTGAGCACTATGGGACTTAACATCTGAGGTCATCAGTCCCCTAGAACTTAGAACTACTTAAACCTAACTAACCTAAGGACATCACACACACCCATGCCCGAGGCAGGATTCGAACCTGCTACGGTAGCGGTCGCGCGGTTCCAGACTGCAGCGCCTTTAACCGCGTGGCCACACTACCGGCAAAGATCTAATCATGCGCAAACATGGAGATAACTCATTGGCAACAATCAGTCATTAGCTTCTGTATTAGTAGCTGTTACGTCTTTATCGTACATGGTAGGCTGTAATTAATAGCCATCTGTCGTTAATTTACCAGTAAACTGTCTAGTAATAAGAGAAAGCAGAGAGTCTAACTAACATACACTACTGGCCATTAAAATTGCTACACCAAGAAGAAATGCAGATGATAAACGGGTATTCATTGGACAAATATGTTATACCAGAACTGACATATGATTACATTTTCACGCAATTTGGTTGCATAGATCCTGAGAAATCAGTACCCAGAACAACCACCTCTGGCAGTAATAACGGCCTTGATACGCCTGGCTATTGAGTCAAACAGAGCTTGGATGGCGTGTACAGATACAGCTGTCCATGCAGCTTCAACACGATACCACAATTCATCACGAATCGTGACCGGCGTATTGTGTCGAGCCAGTTGCTCGGCCACCATTGACCAGACGTTTTTACTTAGTGAGAGATCTGGAGAATGTACTGGCCAGGGCAGCAGTCGAACATTTTCTGTATCCAGAAAAGCCTGTACAGGACCTGCAACATGCGGTCGTGCATTATCCTGCTGAAATGTAGGGTTTCGCAGGGATCGAATGAAGGGTAGAGCCACGGGTCGTAACACATCTGAAATGTAACGTCCACTGTTCAAAGTGCCGTCAATGCGAACAAGAGGTGACCGAGACGTTTAACCAATGGCACCCCATACCATCACGCCGGGTGATACGCCAGTATGGCGATGACGAATACACACTTCCAGTGTGCGTTCACCGCGATGTCGCCAGACACGGATGCGGCCCATCACGATGCTGTAAACAGAACCTGGATTCATCCGAAAAAATGACGTTTTGCCATTCGTGCACCCAGGTTCGTCGTTGAGTACACCACCGCAGGCACTCCTGTCTGTGATGCAGCGTCAAGGGTAACCGCAGCCATGGTCTCCGAGCTGATAGTCCGTGCTGCTGCAAACGTCGTCGAACTGTTCGTGCAGATGGTTGTTGTCTTTCAAACGTCTCCATCTGTTGACTCAGGGATCGAGAAGTGGCTGTACGATCCATTACAGCCATGCGGATAAGATGCCTGTCATCTCGACTGCTAGTGATACGAGGCCGTTGGGATCCAGCACGGCGTTCCATATTACCCTCCCGAACCCACCGATTCTATATTCTGCTAACAGTCATTGGATCTCGACCAACGCGGGCAGCAATGTCGCGATACGATAAACCGCAATCGCGATTGGCTACAATCCGACCTTTATCAAAGTCGGAAACGTGATGGTACGCATTTCTCCTCCTTACACGAGGCATCACAACAACGTTTCACCAGGCAACGCCGGTCAACTGCTTTTGTGTATGAGAAATCGGTTGTAACTTTCCTCATGTCAGCACGTTGTAGGTGTCGCCACCGGCGCCAACCTTGTGTGAATTCTCTGAAAAGCTTATCATTTGCATATCTCAGCATCTTCTTCCTGTCGGTTAAATTTCGCATCTGTAGCACGTTATCTTCGTGATGTAGCAATTTTAATGGCAAGTAGTGTAAATTAATTAGAATGGTACACGTTTATTTATAATTTTTTTGATGAAAAAATTAGCAACCCTCCCCATTTTACAGTAAAATGCGCAATCCACAGTTGCTGGTGACATCATTACGTGGAATTTTAGAATCAAAATGTTGTCGAAGCAAAAAGTTCACCTAGGAGAAGAATACAGGGATCAATTTCCAAGCACGAAAAATTAGAAGAAATGGACATGAGACTTTTTGTAAAGTGTGTACAATTTTCTTCATTAATGATAACTTCTTTCTCGACGGCATTAATGCTTGGACTATGTCTTTGATTTTGGTTCTTGGATTATTGCAATCCTTATTGTATTCATTGAGAAACAGCAACAAAACTATGCTGGACCTTTTTTTTTACTTTGTCTCTTAAATCACCCCACATGAATGGCATAACATTCCCTTGAGACAGGTCATGGGCGATTTTTTTGTCGTAGTCCAGGACACACAGATCTAGCTCTCCATGCCGAGATAACATCAGATATAGAATAAAAAATAAGATATTTTATGAACTGTTTTCGGGGCTGTTCTTATGCCGTTACGTCCAGCTGAGTGTGATTTCTGTATTTTCACCTGTGTAAGAAAGTTCGTGTAAGTTTATGTTCAAACGGATTTAGCTGCAAAACTGTTCACGATCTTTATGTTTGGTGTCTCTCGCTCTGCAAGGAAGAAGTTACGTGCTCCGGTAACGGAAATGACGATGTTCAGTCTCAAAAACCTCCGCCAAATAACTGAAAGATTCCTTACATTACCACCGTGATGGGAGTGACAGTACCAGTTTCTTACGTTTGCGTTCTACACTGGCAAAAGGTGTTTGTTTTGTTTTAGTGCGCAAAAACATTTAAAGTCATAAGCGGCCAAGGCATAATCTTAGAGCATCAAGAAGTAAAACAACTTAAAAGCGCATATACGTTAAGTGCAGTCGAAGGAAGGAAAGCAACCTAAGAAAAAGAATTTCCTCATGTAGAAACGCCCACAAACTACGCTGTAGAGACAGTGGGGGTTGCAGAATCAAAGAATAAATGTCTTTCGTCTTATTGCTACGATAGATAAAAAGGAAAACTCGGTCAACAGCCCGCGCGTCGTTCGCTAAAACAGCCAATAACTCAGACGACAAACATATATGAGAACGTAAGTGGTTAAAAAAAAGGACATTCTGTCAGTAAGTGGAAAACCATCAAAGGTAGACGACAATTAGCACAAAGTGGTGAGGGATCACCACTTTACAAATTGCAATGGCTAAAAGGACAATGCCCAAAACACAGACTAGCTAAAATGATCTGGCGCCGAGACGGCCTCGTCGAGATCGGGCAAGCCACAGGGAGAGTTTTAATTCCCTGGAGCTTGTTCCTGTGAAGAGAAAACCAGTGGTGATACCAAAGTGACCACACCTGCCGACAGACGGCAACACGGAGATCCGCAAATCATCCGAAAGGATGAAAGAGCTAGCGGACCGAGGTAAGAGCACTGCAGCCTTGGCAGCAGCATCGGCAGCCTCATTCCCCGTCAGACTGACGTGACCAGAACCCACATGAACATCACAGTGGCTCCCTCAATAGCGAGCAAAGCTTTATTGGACTCGTTGCAGTAAGGGATGGACTGTCTACAGCACACAGAGGCTCTGAAGGGCACTGAGAGAATTGGAGCATATGACACAACTAAAAAGACTATGTCGCCTGATGTACTGTGTGGCCTGCTAGAGGGCGAAGAGCTCTGCTGTAAATATTGTGCAGTGTTCTGGAACCCGATACCGGTAATGGTCAGTGCCGATGACGAAGGCACACTCGACAGAACGGTCGGTCTTAGAGCCATCTGTGTACACGAAGGTTCTGTCACTAAGTTGTGAGCGAAGGTGGAGAAACGTACTGCTTTAGATCGAATCCGGATTAGTTTTCTTAGGAAGCGAATGAAATCCAAGATGAACACAGGCCGCCGCACGAAGCCAAGGTGCGCGCAAAAGGTGGGTTAATGAGAGCACGTAGGCACCAAATTTCCCCACAGTTCTGCCAAACAATACCGTGGGAGTGTCACTCGATGGGAAGGTCGTCACATCCCAGTTACGTACATATCACCCCTTCTCTTGATGCCTCTGCGATGGAGGCCAGGACTGCGCCGCCCAGCATTGAAATAGCGCAGTTTGCTTTTGTATTTCCGAGGAAAACATTTCAGCCACACAGCTGCTCACAAGCGAGACGAAAAGGCCTCAGGAAGTGGCATAAAGGCGTCAATGAAACCACCCCTTCCCTTGGGGCGTTCATTGACAGACATTTCGAGGTCGACAACGACAGTTTGCAGTGCAATGTGCAACAGAAGGACGTTCTTGACAACCTTTGACACGCCTCCTGAGGCCTTTTCATATCGAGTCTGAACGGCGGTGTGTCTGAAATGTTTTCCTTGGCCATCCACAAACAAAAAAAAACGCGTGATTTCAGCGCTGCGCGGCGCGGTTCTGTCCTCCATCACAGAGGCGTCAACACATGGGGTGAGATGTGGCTAAGAGGGTGTGTGACGACCATCCCATCGATGTTGTTGGGCAGAATTATTGTTAAATTTGGTGAAAATGTTAACTCATTACCCCCCTTACACCTCACACTAACTTCTGAACTCTGGCCTTTTTCTCGCATGTATCGACACCTTGGTGTTCGAAGCGTCGCCGCGTCTGACATCAGAGGGCGCCACGCTTTTGCGCCATTACAGAGGAAAGTTGTAGACACCATTAGATCCAAATTTCAAACTTCTGCGTCACAGTGGGAGAAAATGACGAGGTTTCAAAAAAGTGATCCTTTAATTCCTTCGCAGTGTATTTGTTCTTCTCACTTCTATGTTGTCGATTTCTTAATTCTGTCTCCCTTCAACTTTTTTCACTAATTATTTCTATGAACGGATTTTTCTGTGACACGTCACCGAAATAATGTGTTTTAACAATATCGCAGCAATTGGTCTTGACTTTATTTCATCTCCTAGTGAAAGAATGATAGATGTGAATGTGATAGAAAGTAGATCCACGTGAGGGTGTAGTGTGTGTTCTCTTCCTTAGTCCCCTCATAGTGGTGGGCGCATCGAGCTGAGGAAGGGAACTACGCACCTCACACAAACTGCCACGGAGAGAGTTGCGGTGCCTCCCGCATCACAGGACACGCATTATAATTAGGCTTATTCGTTGTGCCTTATACCGAGCAAATGCGGAAGGCAAAGTGACAGAAGTAGCAAATGCTTAAATACACTCCTGGAAATGGAAAAAAGAACACATTGACACCGGTGTGTCAGACCCACCATACTTGCTCCGGACACTGCGAGAGGGCTGTACAAGCAATGATCACACGCATGGTACAGCGGACACACCAGGAACCGCGGTGTTGGCCGTCGAATGGCGCTAGCTGCGCAGCATTTGTGCACCGCCGCCGTCAGTGTCAGCCAGTTTGCCGTGGCATACGGAGCTCCATCGCAGTCTTTAACACTGGTAGCAAGCCGCGACAGCGTGGACGTGAACCGTATGTGCAGTTGACGGACTTTGAGCGAGGGCGTATAGTGGGCATGCGGGAGGCCGGGTGGACGTACCGCCGAATTGCTCAACACGTGGGGCGTGAGGTCTCCACAGTACATCGATGTTGTCGCCAGTGGTCGGCGGAAGGTGCACGTGCCCGTCGACCTGGGACCGGACCGCAGCGACGCATGGATGCACGCCAAGACCGTAGGATCCTACGCAGTGCCGTAGGGGACCGCACCGCCACTTCCCAGCAAATTAAGGACACTGTTGCTCCTGGGGTATCGGCGAGGACCATTCGCAACCGTCTCCATGAAGCTGGGCTACGGTCACGTACACCGTTAGGCCGTCTTCCGCTCACGCCCCAACATCGTGCAGCCCGCCTCCAGTGGTGTCGCGACAGGCGTGAATGGAGGGACGAATGGAGACGTGTCGTCTTCAGCGATGAGAGTCGCTTCTGCCTTGGTGCCAATGATGGTCGTATGCGTGTTTGGCGCCGTGCAGGTGAGCGCCACAATCAGGACTGCATACGACCGAGGCACACAGGGCCAACACCCGGCATCATGGTGTGGGGAGCGATCTCCTACACTGGCCGTACACCACTGATGATCGTCGAGGGGACTCTGAATAGTGCACGGTACATCCAAACCGTCATCGAACCCATCGTTCTACCATTCCTAGACCGGCAAGGGAACTTGCTGTTCCAACAGGACAATGCACGTCCGCATGTATCCCGTGCCACCCAACGTGCTCTAGAAGGTGTAAGTCAACTACCCTGGCCAGCAAGATCTCCGGATCTGTCCCCCATTGAGCATGTTTGGGACTGGATGAAGCGTCGTCTCACGCGGTCTGCACGTCCAGCACGAACGCTGGTCCAACTGAGGCGCCAGGTGGAAATGGCATGGCAAGCCGTTCCACAGGACTACATCCAGCATCTCTACGATCGTCTCCATGGGAGAATAGCAGCCTGCATTGTTGCGAAAGGTGGATATACACTGTACTAGTGCCGACATTGTGCATGCTCTGTTGCCTGTGTCTATGTGCCTGTGGTTCTGTCAGTGTGATCATGTGATGTATCTGACCCCAGGAATGTGTCAATAAAGTTTCCCCTTCCTGGGACAATGAATTCATGGTGTTCTTATTTCAATTTCCAGGAGTGTATTTCATGAATCGCAACTTGAATACGACTCCACATCAACAGATGCAATAACAGTGTACAGAGTCGGAACACCGTCTCTGAACATCACTAGCTTCAAAAGCTTCGTGGGCCCCCAGCAGGGAATCGGAGCCCCGTGACTTCTTGCCACATGAAAAAGTGCTTCTTTTTATCTCCTCTGAACACTCTAACATTTTGTATACATAGATTTCTGCACCCTGTATATTGTTAAAAGATGTACATTAGTTTTACATCTCAACGATGTTGTTTGTGTGCAGAGTTTGAGAGCGACCGGATAAAAGAACACAATCATCGCAGCCTTCAGACTTCGGCCTGTTGAGGACTACGGAGCCTTGGGGTATGAGGTACATTATTTTATTCTTCCTTTATTTATTCTTTTACTATTATGATCTAGCTTGTCAGTTAGATACAAAAATGGCTGTGATGATGCTACAAAGATGAACTATATTTGCAATATTTACTTCTGACTTTTGGCCCCACAGAAGGCGGGTTTCCCTGTATGCCACGGAACGACTCTCTACTGCTGACAACCACTGCGATTTATCAAATCTTCTAATCTACCCTCAAAAGTGTTTACTTCCATTTAATAGTCACTATACACAAAAATACATGGTATACGGGGGACTGATGACCTTCGCTGTTTAGTCCCCCTTAAACATCCCAACAACCACCACCACCACCACATGGTATACTGGCAGAATCACCTAAAACGTGCACCACAAATATTGCGGAAATGAAAAGTGCTATTCATGTGCTGCTTTCTCAGGATGGATTGGTAGTCAGGGGCTCGTATTGTTAGCCAATAAACAGATTGTAATAATACTTAGAAAGTGTATTATTTGTGCAGACAAGCACTTTTTAATGGAATAAGGCCTATTGATCAAAATGGTCCAAATGGCTCTAAGCACTATGGGACTTAACATCTGAGGTCATCAGTCCCCTACACTTAGAACTACTTAAACCCAACTAACCTAAGGACATCACACACATCCATGCCCGAGCCAGGATTCGAACCTGCGACCGTAGCAGCAGCGCGGTTCCGGACTGAAGCGCCTAGAACCGCTCGGCCACCGCGGCCGGCTAAGGCCTATTGACATTAACAAACTAAAAGTAGGGTAAATTAGAATTTTAGCGGTGTTTGTTGAAGGATTCTAGTGCGAGTCGTTTACGAGACACCGCATTTTGAAAAGTTTCCACAGCGACAGTTATTTGTGCTATTCAGCCTGCGTAGTTGCTAGTTACGATGTTATTATGTTTCCTTACAGTGTGCGTGCGTGTTGCTTGAATACATTGAGACTTGTAGTTCACTTAGCGTGTGACAGTCCAAGCAGTAAGTCGTGAGTGGGCGATGGGATTTACAATGCAGAAAAAGCCAACATCTATAGTTTATGCGGCAAGATATTCCAATAGACATCAACCGTCCCAATAGTCATAAACCATCTCGGTAATTATTTATCAACTTCTTCAACCAGTTGCATGAAAGTCGTAGTGTAACCCGTAGACTATGTAACAGAAGGTAATAGGTGACGACAGAAGAGGGGGAAGTTAATGTTCTTGTTGCTGTTCGGGTTGATCCGCACGTTAGCTCCCGCGCAATCGCACGAGGAAGTGGCATGAGCCAGGCAAGTCTCCTACGCATTCTCCATCGACAGAGGTTCCATCCATAAAAACATATCTCCCCATCAAGAGCTGCATGGAAACGATTATGAAAATATTCTTAACTTCTGTTCATGGGCATTAAGACAGGATACTCTAGATGTATCATGTACCTTATTAAGTGATGAAGCCTAATTTACCAATCATTGTAAACATGCACTATTGACAGATGGAACGTCAGCGTCCATTGAGCGTAAACGTGTGGTGTGGGATAGTGAACCATCAGCACACACGCCCTTTTTTCATGGATGGAACATCGAACGTGCACCAGCATCGCAGCCTCCTAACAAGCCATCTTCCACAGACGCTAGGATACGTTCCTCTGCAGGCTAGGATACGTTCCTCTGCAGGCAAGGATGAATCTGTGGTACTAAAGTGATGGCTGTCCAACTCATGGTGCATGAAGAACTACAGCATGTCTTCATGAATTGTTTCCAAATCGTTGAAGTGGATGCAGAGGACGTGTCTCTTGGCCGGCCCGCTCCCCCGGTGTGAGTCCTGCAGACTTTTTTCTGTGGAGAAAACTGAAAGACGCTGTCTAAAAGGTCATACCAGATACACCCGATGATACGCAACGACATATTATCGCAGCCTTCTCAGACATCATCGTTGAAATGTTAGGACGTGAGCAGCAGTCGTTTCACATCAGACTGTGCGTGTATTGCCGCTGCCGGTGGTCATTTTGAACACAACCTGTGATGGTCAACTATCTCGTTGGTGGCCAGAATCCATATAACTGGTGTATGCACTTGTATTGTTCTTTAGTGTGTGCTACCACACGTATTGTACAAGTGTCGGTGAGGGAACCTTTCGAAATACAGTCTCTCGTTAACGACTAGCACTAGAATCCTGCTACAAACACCACTGACTTTCTAATTTACCCTACTATTAGTTTTTTAATGTCAATAGGCATTGTTCCATTTAGAAAAGCGTATGCTTGCACAAAAAGTACATTTAATAAGTACTATTACAACCAACTGATTAGTTAACAATACGAGCCTCTGACTACCAACCCATTCTGCGAAAACTGCACATCAATAGCACTTTCAAGTTCCGCCATACTTGTAGTGGATATTTTAGTTGATTCACCCTGTATAGCTTCATAATTGGGTGATTAGCACTCCACGATATTTGAGCGCACAAGGCTCACATAGCGCATTAGGTAAAATATTATACCGTAGGGAGCGAAATAGCAGTGCCATTTCAAAGGCATTTTTCTGGATCGATTTCGGAAAATCACGGACAGCATAAAGCTTCATGGCCTTGTTCAAAATGTTCAAATGTGTGTGAAATCTTATGGGACTTTAACTGCTAAGATCATCAGTCCCTAAGCTTACACACTACTACTTAACCTAAATTATCCTAAGGACAAACACACACACCCATGCCCGAGGGAGAACTCGAACCTCCGTCGGGACCAGCCGCACAGTCCATGACTGCAGCGCCCCTGACCGCTCGGCTATTCCCGCGCGGCTGCATGGCCTTCCGAATGCGAATTCATCGTGCTAACCACTGCGCCACCTCGCTCGGTATTTGGTTCATTCATAGCGACACCTGATATGTTTTGAAACAGGTAGGAATACATTCCACACCTTCCTTGAAATTATCTGCAGTAGCCTTTTCATCACAATAGCCGGACCCAGTCCATTGCTAACCAGCGGGCGGTAGGACGACGTTCTGGCCGTATAACTCTATATACACTGCCTGACAAATATGTGAAGCACACAGAGGATTTCGTCAGATGTCAGTGTCGCATCATCAGTGGGTATTTACATGATTTGTGTTGCAATTCCCTGTGACAGACAGAATGGCTACCAGATTGCAATAGTGTTATTTGTGTTTAGTGTTGTTGCTAGGTCTGATAGGGCACAGAAGGGGTATGAACTGAAGAACCTGAAATTCAGTGTACTCATATGAGAGAGCGTTATCAGTACCCGACAGTTTGAAAGGGGTCTCATTGTGGGTCTGCATTTGGCGGGCTGATCGAATCGTGCACATCCAGATTAGTGGGACATTCGAATGTGACAGTGCCTCGACGTTGGTCTGCAGGGAAAACTGGGAGCATACATACTCGTCGTCAAGGTTCAGGTCGACCACGGCTGACCACAAGGGATGATCGCCGTATTGTGAATGAAGCACATCGTAATCCTTCCCCATCTGCACTTGTCATCCGAGAAAAAGCAATGGACTCCCTGCAACATTATGAAGTACCTCGCGCCATTGTTCGGAGACCAGCAGCAGCCACCCTACGGAAATACCGGTCCACGCGTAGACTGCCGTTAACACCACAACAAGCGGGAGAGTTTGGCGTGGTGTCGTGACCATGAAGCATGGACTGCTTATGAATGTTGTCCCATTGCGTTCAGCGATGAAACATGGTTCTGCACTACCAAGGTGGCCATCGTCGGCGAGCATATAAAGTGGCTATAATTTCGCACCTCACAAACACTCCTCTACATACTTTGCCGTGATCTACAACTGCAATTAGGCGTCATTTGATAGGTTGTACATCGTATGTATGAATATTTAAAGAAGACTGACATTGTCACGTACGCCTTGGTTCAAATGGCTCTGAGCACTATGGGACGTAACTTCTGTGGTCATCAGTCCCCTAGAACTTAGAACTACTTAAACCTAACAAACCTAAGGACATCGCACACATCCATGCCCGAGGCAGGATTCGAACCTGCGACCGTAGCAGTCGCGCGGTTCCGGACTGAGCGCCTTAACCGCGAGACCACCGCGGCCGGCTCACGTACGCCTTGTTAACACTTTTTCATGAAAGGTGACGGAAGGTCTTTATTGTAAAAAACAGCGTAATGAATGATCGCCTATACTAGTAGAGGTTCGAACGCCAGTGGAGATGAAACGGCAGGCGGAACTCAAGCCCTGGGTGGAAAAAAAACCCGCACAGGTGTGCTGGTCCTACTTGACACAGGAAGTGCTAAGACGGACAGTCTGGACACCTGGGCGCGGAAACACAATACAGCGGCGGCTGGCCGGTGTTGTAGCTAGGCCGGAAGGATTATACTTTGGAAACTACGAAAATCTTGGACGCAGCTGAGAGGAACGAGGAAGCGTCACATCGGAAATCACGCAGACTGAGTTATTTCCGCGGATTTTTACTCAGAAGCGTACCATTGTATGAGTATAGGCATTTCCTCGTAAACTTTCCACGCTGAACGACAAAAGACTAAAATATGGTTGGTCGGCATTAGGAAGAATCCGTAGAGAGGGAGAATATTCCGTGGTTTCGAGAGGATGATTCGTTTTCTGAGTTACGAGGGAGGGGGAGCCGAGCTCTGCTGGGAGGCCAGCGGCGTAGAGAAGTGGGCTTCCGTTTTTGAGCGCCCGTTTGTGACGGCTCCTCAGTATCAGCTTCGTTGGTACAGGTGGACTTGCAGTCTTTATAGTTAGAACGGTAGGCATTGTACTGTTGCGAACTTATACGATGCCGGCCATTGTGGCCGTGCGGTTCTAGGCGCTTCTGTCTGGAACCGCGTGACCGCTACGGTCGCAGGTTCGAATCCTGCCTCGGGCATGGATGTGTGTGATGTCCTTAGGTTAGTTAGGTTTAAGTAGTTCTAAGTTCTAAGGGACTGATAACCACAGATGTTAAGTCCCATAGTTCTCAGAGCCATTTGAACCATTTTTTGAACTTATACGATTCTGGACTTCGTCTCCGGGTCGGAAGTCGTCGTTGAGTACGCAGCGTTCAGTGGAGACGTTATTTGAGCTCCGTCCTTGTGGCTGGGAGTTCACGTTTCTCCTCTGTAGAACACAGAGAGGAGAAGATAGTATTAGAGTGTATTAGTCAGAGGACCGCCATCTGCCGTTCTAGTGTTTGAAAGAGGTGTTTTTTTTTTTTTTTTTTTTTTTTTTTTTTTTTTTGCTGGAGTTCTTCAATCGTCGCAGACGAGTACGAGAACCATCACTCCGACGATCCGGATGCAGTACATACGGTGATATTACTATCTACTTCGGTTTGTTACGGCTATAAAGCTAAACAGCTGTGATCACACTAGTTTATTTCCACTGAGGTTCCACACCACCGTAGATCACCTTTGAAAGAAGTATCTTCTAGTGGTTGGTACATAGATGATGTCAGTCATTTCGCGTTATTTATGTTAGATCGCGTGGCCATAAAACGGGCAGAGTTGGGCAATTGATCAGCAATTTTTAGTCAAGAAATATAGACAGTTGTAATATAAAGGGTTGTTTCTTAATCTACAATAAATGTGTAATACAAAACAACGATTATCATTTAGTAGTAATAGTTGCCTTAATCATTCATTTATGTTGAGGATGTAATTTATATGTTAAAGACCAGTCCGCAGCTCGTGATCGTGCGGTAGCGTTCTTGCTTCCCACGCCCGGGTTCCCGGGTTCGATTTCCTGGGGGGTCAGGGATTTTCTCTGCCTCGTGATGACTGGGTGTTGTGTGATGTCCTTAGGTTAGTTATGTTTAAGTAGTTCTAAGTTCTAGGGGACTGATGTCCATAGATGTTAAGTCCCATAGTGCTCAGAGCCATTTTTTTGTTAAAGACCATTAAGGGATCCTAAGATCTGCTTCAGGGTGTAGTCAGACAAGGCCAAATCATTATTTTACAGTTCAATATTTTCCGTTTCGCACATGCATTTTACACCCGCCTGGAGGACCATCTTGGAAGTATGGCAGCGACCTGGGTAGAGGTCACATTGTTCCTCTGTTTGGAGAGGCACAGTGGTGTGTGGTGTGGAGAAATGGCTCTGAGCACTACGGGACTTAACATCTGAGGTCATCAGTCCCCTAGAACGTAGAACTACTTAAACCTAACTAACCTAAGGACATCACACACATCCATGCCCGAGGCAGGATTCGAACCTGCGCCCGTAGCGGTCGCGCTGTTCCAGACTGAAGCGCCTAGAGCCGCTCGGCCACACCGGCCGGCGTGGTGTGCAGAGCCATCGGATATGACTTCAGCTCTCGGTTGGTAGTGACTGAGGGTACTCTGGCGGCACAACGTTTCATTACGGACAGCCTGTGTCCTCATGTATAACCTCTCATGCGGCGGTACTGTGGTGGACAATGCTCGCCCACACAAGACACGTGCCTCTGTGAACTGCCTGCATGATGTTGACGTACTCCCGTGCCTAGCAAGATCTCTACATCCGTTCCCCATACATTATCTGTGTCGGACCACCTCGACAACAGGTGTGGGCCAGCTTCCCTTAGGACAGGATACAATGGCTTTATGACAGCCTTACCAACCGAATCAGTGTATGCATCCAGGCCAGAGGAGGTGACACGTCATACTGGTAAGTGGGCTCATACTGCCAAGTTCTTTGCAAATTTGACTCGATTTTGTGATTGCTGCAATAACGTTACATACCTCACAACTTGTGAAGTTTCATCTCGTTTTCTCCTCCGTTTCTGATTGCTTCACTTTGTTGGTCAGGCAGTATACTTTCATGTCATCTGCTTGCCTAACGAAATCTTCTAGACTCTTTTCGAAGTTTGTTATGCTAGGCTGTTAAAAGTCTTCTCCCTCTTAATACCTTCCCCCATGACAGGCTACTTGAGTTTACTTGGATCATCCAAAGGAGTGTCACATTCACAGCCTCACGTTGGTCATCTCCCAACTCGACATAGAGATTAGAGGGGAAAAAAGCACCCACTGTTATAAGAAATGAAAGCAGATGTCAAAAGGTCAATGAGAGATTCTTTTAACGAATTTGAAAGCAAAATTTTATCTGCAGATTATAAAAAAAACCAAAAAATTTTGGTAGTACGTAAAATATATGAAAGCTACAGATAATTCAATGCCTTCTCTTGCTGACAGTACGGGTAATGTAACAGATGATGATAAACAGAAGGCCGAAATTCTGAACGTACCTGTCAAAAACTGCAGCACCATTCCCCCTTTCACTTATTGAGCAAACGCGAAGATGGCTGACATAGTGTTTAGTGTATTTGGGATTGTAAAACAGTTAAGATCCTTAGACGCCAGGAAGGCATCTGGCCCAGACGGTATCCCCCTTAAGGTTATATGTTGACTATGCTACAAGTATAGCACCATTCTGGTCCATCATCTATCAGAGATCATTGGAACAGCGGAAAGTTCCACGGGACTGGAAGAAGGTCCAGGTCGTAACAATCTATAAAAAGGGGAGAAAATCGGATGCACATAATTACCGGCCGATTTCACTGACATCGATTTGTTGTAGAATCATGAAATATATTTTGTGTTCAGACATAATGACCTTTTTATAGGCTGAGAAGCTCATCTGCAGAAACCAGCCCGGTTTTAGGAAACAGTGGTCATGCGAGAAACAGCTGGCCATCTTTGTGCATGATATACAACAGGCTCTAGATACCGGCTCTCAGGTTGATGCTAGATTTCTCGACTTTCGAATGGCGTTCGACTCAGTTCCGCACTGTCGCTTACTCCAAAAAGTGCGCGCTTACGGTCTATCCAGTGACATATGCGGTTGGATAGAAAGTTTTCTAACAGACAGAGAGCAGTATGTCGACCTGAATGGGGTGACTTCAACAGAAACAAGCGTAACTTCAGGTGTGACCCAGGGCAGCGTAATAGGTCCGCTGCTTTTTACGATTTACATAAAAGCTCTGGTTGATGGTATTGACAGTGGCATTATACTGTTTGCCGATGATGCTGTAGTCTAGAGGAAAGTAGTATCACACGAAATTTGTGAACAAATCAATGTGGATTTGCAGAAAATAAATGCGTGGTGTAATGACTGGCAGTTATCTCTCAATATTAGAAAGTGTAATATACTGCGTATAACAAGGCGAAAACCCCCATTAATGTACGAGTACAAAATAAATGCCCAGTCTTTGGAAGCGGTAACACCCGTCAAGTATCTGGGTGTGGCTATTCGAAATGATCTCAAATGGAATGATCAGATTACACAAGTAACGGGCAAGGCGAACTCTAGATTGCGGTTTATTGGTAGAATCCTGAAGCGATGCAGTCCTTCAACAAAGGAAATTGCTTACAATACGTTAGTTCGTCGGGTCTTAGAGTACTGTTCGTCTGTATGGGACGTTTACCAGTTGGGTCTGATTCAAGAGATTGAGAAGGTACAAACAAGAGAGGCAACATTCGTGACTGGTACATTTAGCCATCGCGAGAGCGTTACAAATCTCATAGAAAGTTTGAAGTGGGACACACTTGCAGATAGATAGACGACGCGCTAAACGGCAGGGGCTGCTCACTAAATTCCGAAATCCGATCTTCGCCGAGGATATAGAGCATATATTATTACCACCAACTTTCAAATCGCGCAATGATCACCACTCAAAGACAAGGGAAATTAGAGCTCGTACTGAGGCTTTCAGACAGTCGTTTTTCCCTCGCGCTATCCGTGAGTGGAACACAGGGGAGGAAATATGACTTTGGCGCGAATTGTGCCCTTCGCCACACAACGCTTGGTGGCTACCGGAGTATATATGTATTTATGTAGATGTAGACGAGAGCCGGCACAAGTGCCGCAAGCAGAAATGAAGCTGCCGTCCATGTATGTGGTGTGTGGATGCTGTGGCGCCTCCTATTGCTACCTACTGGCACTTCCACGATCAATGAAAGTGTAATGTCCTTTTTCTATGCCCAGCCAGTATTCTTTAATTCGTCGAGATACGTGAAAGCGAGGCGACACACCACTATCTGTTACTGCAGTCAGTATTTGCACTAATTAGAGACAGACTCTTTCGTTAATAAGTTAAGATTCAAATTATTACTATCGGGTAGCTACGTTGTTTAGCGGTTGCCGCCAAACATGCTCATTCACAGTCACTATCCGGCCGATTCGCGTTTCAAAATGAATTGATATCGTTGATTTGCGTAGTTCATGAACACCTAATTAATTCCTTCAAAAGTCACACGGTTCATTTAACATAGCACGTTGAAAATTATTCCCTTTAATATTAATGTGGAATAAACTATTATTATTACTGTCCAGCCGTAAATAGAAATATTAAAAAAGGTAGAAAGATTTTTCTGTTTAGCAAAAGTGACAAAAAGCAAATTTCAGAGTACTTGACGGCTCAACACGAAAGTTTTGTCTCAAGTACAGATAGTGTTGAGGATCAGTGGACAAAGTTCAAAACCATCGTACAATATGCATGTGCCAAGCAAGATCGTAATAGATGGAAAAGAGCCACCGTAGTACAACAACCGAGTTAGAAAACTGCTGCGGAAGCAAAGGGAACTTCACAGCAAACGTAAATATAGCCAGAGCCTTGCAGAAAACAAAAATTACGCGAAGCGAAATGTAGTGTGAGAAGGGCTATGCGAGAGGCATTCAATGAATTCGAAAGTAAAGTTCTATGTACTGACTTGGCAGAAAATCCTAACAAATTTTGGTCACGTGTCAAAGCGGTAGGTGGATCAAAACAAAATGTCCAGACACTCTGTGACCATAATGGTACTGAAACAGAGGATGACAGACTAAAGGCCGAAATACTAAATGTCTTTTTCCAAAGCTGTTTCACAGAGGAAGACTGCACTGTAGTTCCTTCTCTAGATTGCCACACAGATGACAAAATGGTAGATATCGATATAGACGACAGAGGTATAGAGAAACAATTAAAATCGCTCAAAAGAGGAAAGGCCGCTGAACCTGATGGGATATCAGTTCGATTTTATACAGAGTACGCGAAAGAACTTTCCCCCCTTCTTTCAGCGGTGTACCGTAGGCCTCTTGAAGAGCTTAGCGTTCCAAAGGATTGGAAAAGGGCACAGGTCATCCCCGTTTTCAAGAAGGGACGTCGAACAGATGTACAGAACTATAGACCTATATCTCTAACGTCGATCAGTTGTCGAATTTTGGAACACGTATTATGTTCGAGTATAATGACTTTTCTGGACACTAGTAATGTACTCTGTAGCAATCAGCATGGGTTTCGAAAAAGACGATCGTGTGAAACCCAGCTTGAGCTATTCGTCCACGAGACTCAGAGGGACATAGACACGGGTTCCCAGGTAGATGCCGTGTTTCATGACTTACGCAAGGCGTTCGATACAGTTCCCTACAGTCGTTTAATGAACAGAGTAAGAGCATATGGACTATCAGACCAATTGTGTGGTTGGATTGAAGAGTTCCTAGATAACAGAACGCAGCATGTCATTCTCAATGGAGAGAACTCTTCCAAAGTAAGAGTGATTTCAGGTGTGCCGCAGGGGAGTGTCGTAGGATCGTTGCTATTCACAATATACATAAATGACCTACTGGATAACATCGGAAGTTCACTGAGGCTTTTTGCGGATGATGCTGTGGTATATCGAGAGGTTGTAACAATCGAAAATTGTACGGAAATGCAGGAGGATCTGCAACGAATTGACGCATGGTGCAGGGAATGGCAATTGAATCTCAATGTAGACAAGTGTTATGTGCTGCGAATACATAGAAAGAAAGATCCTTTATCATTTAGCTACAATATAGCAGGTCAGCAATTGGAAGCAGTTAATTCTGTGAATTATCTGGGAGTAGGTACTAGGAGTGATTTAAAATGGAATCGTCGGTGAAGCGGATGCCAGACCGAGATTCATTGGAAGAATCCTAAGGAAATGCAATCCGAAAGCAGAGGAAGTAGGTTACAGTGCACTTGTTCGCCCACTGCTTGAATATTGCTCGCCAGTGTGGGATCCGTACCAGATAGGGTTGATAGAAGAGATAGAGAAGATCCAACGGAGAGCAGCGCGCTTCGTTACAGGATCATTTAGTAATCGTGAAAGCGTTACGGAGATGATAGATAAACTCCAGTGGAAGACTCTGCAGGAGAGACGCTCAGTAGCTCGATACGGGCTTTTGTTGAAGTTTCTAGAACATACCTTCACCTAGGAGTCAAGCGGTATATTGCTCCCTCTTACGTATATCTCGCGAAGAGACCATGAGGATAAAATCAGAGAGACTAGAGCCCACACAGAGGCATACCGACAATCTTTCTTTCCACGAAGAATACGAGACTAGAATAGGAGGGAGAACCGATAGAGGCACTCAAAGTACCCTCCGCCACACTCCGTCAGGTGGTTTGCGGAGTATGGATGTAGATGTAGAGATAATCCAACACACCGTTCAATTCTCGTGATACTCTATTCGAAATGGTAGGACATTACAATTTTTCCTTAACTCGGTTTTAATTAAAACAGTTTCTTTGATATGATTCACTACTATGAATGGTCACACTTTAGCCCGATAATACATGTCCAAACAGGGTCTATTACTGAAAGTCTAGTTTTTGCGCGATGTTTGAATAGTAGCTTCCACAACTACTGAAGTTCTTAAATTGGAATTAAAAATCTCAATCTTTTATCGACTGAAATGTTCGCTGAATGTTAGCGTTATATCAGTTCTGTCAGTTTTCGTACTTTCGACAGAAAATTAAATGAACAGTAATTTACTTTTAACTTTTCCGGCTTCAATGAAGTTAACTATTTCACTCAGTGGCGCATGAACTTAAGAGACACGAATACTTAGTACTCAGTGGCTAAAAGTTCGGACACTAAAATCTCGAATACAAAGACTTCTAAATGCCAAAGACTCCCAGGCGCTAAAGACGTTAACAGTACTTCGGTTTATATAGTAGTTGTGAAACAATAGGGACGTTCGTTAGAATCTCTTTGAATAAAGCCCCTCGCTACTTTGCATGGAATACTCTACTCCATTGGCTCTTACCATTCTTTTATTTAATTTTATCTACTTTAAAACGGGAATTTGTGATTTTATATGAAATATGGGAATTGTTCATGGCCAGTTCAAATAAATTTTAGCTTCAAAAACGACCAAATAAGTAACACAATGCGCTTTCGAGAGTGGTCGCGGAATTGCGAGACATGTCATCATCAGTTGCGTCAGTATTTTAAAAAAATCTGCAGAGACAGCGTTTGACTCAGGTAAGAATGCTAAGTAATAAGAACGACCGGTAGGACTGGTTCTATCCAAGTAATTTTCCTTAATTTTCAATATAGTTGTGAACCGTGCTTCAAAACTGAAACTACTATAAGCTATCGCTTGTTACCACTTCCCAGATTTCCACCTCATGAGCTAGAAGTAAAATCAGCATCTAAGGACAAAACCTAGAGATGCGAAGCAGACGTTGTGAAACGCATCTCTGAAGAATCCTTCTAAATCATCACCACTACGAAGGCTGAAACATTACACTGTTTTGCGTCACGACGTAGTCACTCACCCAAAACAAATTTACCGAATGAGTCGAAAGCGGTGACTGGCTGTACTCGAAATAAAGCATCAGTTGTGAGAACAAGTGGCTTGGCAAGTGTCGGGTTTCAATCCGCGCATCCCGAATGGCGAGGTGTAGGGCGCGGCGTGGCGTCAGCTTACTCAGCGTGTGCGCGCCGCCGGCCGCTGGGCGTTGGGCGCTCGGCGCACGGGCTCCAGTGCCGCCGCCGCCGCCGTCTTATGCAACCATCGGCCGCCCGGCTAAAACAAGCGCGCTGCCTCGACGCCGGTTTTAGCCAGCTGCCGAGAGACGCCAAAGCCACACTCCGGAAATCAAGCCTCGAAAAAAATTCTCTGCTTCGTGTCAAGGCCTTACTGGTGGATCGGTTGTTGTGATTTAATCCGCGATGTTTGGACAATTCCACGATCGTTTTGAATTAAAACGATGAGATAAACCCGACACCGTCGCAATTTCGTCGAATGAATTTATTTTTAAGGTGTAACTGGTTTCCGGCTTAAATCCATCCTTAATAGGCGGAGGACACTCTTTGTTCAAACTGCATACTGTTTCGAATACAGAGATTTTTTCCCAAAGTGCTACAGAAGTAAAGAAAATTAATGTAGGTTGAAAGATTTAAATTCCTGGGACAATGGACAGAAACTGGTCTGACAGAAGAAGAAACTATGGGAGCACGAGCAAATAAAAGGAATTTATCATAGAAACTCAGTGCGAATATTTACAATAAGAAGACTCTGTCGAGCAATGGAAAGTTAAGACTGATCCCTGATACGTAGCAGAATGTCTGAATATCGTAAGAACAAAATTGCTTCGGAGGCTAGGTCTTGTGCAACGAAAGATTCACAAGATGACATTGCTGTCCAGAAGAAAACAAGGCGGTCAGTACAGAAGACGAGCGAACCAAGAACTGTATATCCAGGTAGAGATGATCTTAAACTCGGTCAGGTAAAATAGGACTACGTTCTTCGGACATATGCTTAGAATAGACTAGAAAAAAAATGGCTCTGAGCACTATGGGACTCAACATCTTAGGTCATAAGTCCCCTAGAACTTAGAACTACTTAAACCTAACTAACCTAAGGACATCACACACACCCATGCCCGAGGCAGGATTCGAACCTGCGACCGTAGCGGTCCCGCGGTTCCGGACTGCAGCGCCAGAACCGCATGGCCACCGCGGCCGGCAGAATAGACTAGAACTAGGACAAGAAAATCATGGAGACAATAACATACAAGGTGGCAAACTGTGAGAATTATGGACAAGGATGGAAACCAGAAGAAACGAAGGTGATCCGAATTAACGTTGTCATCAGACGGCTAAAATGAAAGGAAGAAAAATGCAGAATACATAAGCTAGAGGTCTCGAATTGAGGATTCTAAGAAAAATCATGGACGCAGTTCGGACAGACAACGGATGGAAACTGTGTAAAAAAAGGGAATTTTACCACAATGTGGAAAGAATTTCGGAGACTATGCAAACTATGAAGCTATACAAAATGAACTAGAGGAGGTTCACCAAACATATGTTCAACTACCGCTGAAAGGAAAAACCACTAAAACGTGGATTAAGGAAGTCAGGAAAGATTTAGAAAGGTTGACTGTTAGAGTCCCAAATTTTTGAAAAAGTGAAAAATTTGGAAGGGTTTAAAGATGAAGGAAGACTTAAGAGAAGTGCACGAGCTTGGACCAAAGAATAAAACAAGCAGGTCAGCGAATACATGAAGGAGTATAGAAGACAGAAAAAGCTCCAGACCAAGGAAAAAAAGAATTAAAATCTTAGAGTGACCTTGTAATAATAATTATAACAAAAATAATACAGAGTCAAAATGTATTCTATGCAACGAGCTGGCCCTCGAGTGAGAATTCAGGCTTGGAGAACCATAATAGTTACAGACTGGATCAACCCTACGCTACAGACAACTACGTAGCCGCCTAGGGGGCGGAAATGTGTTTGTGTGTGTGTGTGTGTGTGTTTACGAAAAGCGGACTCCAAATTTGGAACAGAAATTCGGAAAATATCAACGAATTAGATTTTTTATCGATTCACACTGGTTCCTTCTCAGAACCAACGTAATGTGGAAATGCACTAACAGCAGTCAGAAAACCTGTACTAGCTCGCCAGTATTGAAACAGGTAATTTATGTTGCATCCAGCACAAAGGTGAATGCAGTACTTTAAAGGAAAACAAATTACAACTGCCTAACCTTACCGCGTATTTTAACACATTGCCTTTTCCCCTCTCTTCATGTCGTACTTACAGCACATGCATTGTAACTTGTGCTGTTTAGTCAGTGATTTCCCGCAATTTTGTTTGCACATACGAAAATACGGACGTGTGATTTGCAGTTTCGAAACGAAGTGAGTGATTTCCATGCTGAAAGATAATAAATATCTTATATCATTTATTTAACTTATTGGTTGTTTCCTATAGTATATTGATGTGCAGAAGCGTACGTATAATAACGGAATTCTGTACAAGATTCTAGTGGAGGAAGGATGTGTACTTGAAACAGCATTTCGATAATCTCAGTAGATGTGAGTCAAGCTAGAATAGATGGAATGCTACTTGGTACTACTCCTTCACTGCCACTGTTTTGCCTCTGTTGGCAACGGACTGCTACAAAACAAGACGGGTTTGGTCGAAAAATCAGAACAGCGTTACTTGTAATCACATTAAATAGGTCACCAGGAGCGTTGATAATGCTGTAAAATACCAAGTGAGCTAAGTGTGCGACTTATTATTTTCACTATCATCAACATGTTAAACTTTCAGTTACTTAGCAACGCCTTTGCTTACACAATAACTGGTGAAGCCAGCCATAACTAAAACAGTAATACGTCCAACGCTGAACTGAATATTAGATTAGTTATTGCTGTCAGAACCAAGCTCTAGCTGCTCAGTAACCAGGACTGCCTTCTAATTCGTTTGTATTGTCTATTTGTGTCCAGGGCACAGAAGCAGGTATGTCTGTCCTGAATATTGTCGTACGCATAAAAACGCGTCTAGCTAGACTGCTTACTTTTCTATCATCAGTTTCCTATTTTATTTCGTCAGTCAGTCTGGTCTCCTATCTTATGTAGCCGTTACCATTTCATTATTATCACTTATAGTTAAATCCCAGACACATTAATACTACGAGTGCTGTTTTTGTCCAAAGACTGCCTACTGTAATCAAACTTTGGTCTCTCTCAACAATTTTCCTTCCCAACGCCCAAACATACACACATATTCTTCCCTCCGTTACCAAATTTACGATTATCGGATTACTTTGTGACGTAGGATTTATGTCCTATCAGATGTGTATACCACTCACAAACATCTATGAGGTTAAATGAACCTGTATGTTACATATATACACCTACTA